>NW_026290921.1:107500-130000 GCF_023373465.1 Oncorhynchus keta | reverse complement strand
GGATTTGAATAATGTTGTTGATAATCTCTCTGTCTGTAAATCATCAGCACATGCAGACTAGTGCTTAGATGACTGTCAGCCGAGTTCTTGTGTAGAAATGGATATGAGGCGAGAATGATGGTAGAGCTAACAGAAAGATGAGGTTAACCCTCTTGAGACCCCAGATATTTAAGAGGAAAACGTGATCACCTTTCAGAAATAATTCTAATAGACTTCTGAGTAAACTAAAATACTGTTTATTTTAATTATCTGTTTTTGGAAAACAATTTTCTGGAAACATTACAAAAATGCAACATTGAACCTATGAACAGACATGTTGATATGTTTAGTATATCAAGCAATATATACTGTCGACCATACAGTGGGGCAAAAAAGTATTTATTCAGCCACCAATTGTGCAAGTTCTCCAATTTAAAAAGATGAGAGAGGCCTGTAATTTTCATCATAGGTACACTTCAACTATGACAGACAAAATGAGAAAAAAAATCCAGAAAATCACATTGTAGGATTTTTAATGAATTTATTTGCAAATTATGGTGTATGTAGGCCATATGGTTTAAATGAATCCATTTAGATGGGAGGTCATTTAAAAAACTGATTACATTCTATTGACCTAAACATCAGATGCGCAATAAGGCAATTAAAAAGAAGCAAAGGTGCCTCAGCCACCCCAGTGGAACAGCTGCCATGGGAATATTAATGCTTATGTAATATGTTGTTTGATGTAATTACTGATATCATATTGCAATCTGCTGCAGTCATCAGCCTCATCTCTGATGACGCAACCCAGAGTGTTACTGGGTTAATGAATTTGGGGGATTGGTGGTGTTGAATCTATGGATGTGTTCTATACCAGATCATCTGATCAGTGTAGGGAAACTGAGCAGCAGGAGAAAGTTGTGTGTGTTTTTCTATTGGTGGCCATGCTGCATTTGGCATCAATGCATGATTTAGGTGAGAGGTCAGAGGAACAACATCTGGGTATCTCAAGTTAGGATTTAGCTGATATCAGAAGTCACAGAAGGGGCACTGAGTTCCTGTTGTTAATTAGGCCCATGCTCTATTAAGTGGAATTACACCTCTATCTAAAGCATGGAGGAATCATTTAGTACCTGTGTCACTGGGTCTGCCTCTAGTATTATCAGCTGATAGCGATTATAACCAGGATAGTTTCAAGTTGTATTATTAGTTTCTACGGGATACACATGGTACACACCGTCCAATGAAATGCTTACTTGCAGGTTCCTTCTCAACAATGCAACAACAATAAGAGATGATAAAAGATAAGAATAACAACAAAGTAATGGCTCAGTAAAATAGAATAAACATGTTTTACAAGTATAATACAAGAAGGCGTCATTTATAGTCCTATATTTACACCTGTTTTGGGGAAGTGGGGATTGGGGGCAAGTGACTTTATACAGTATATATTGTATATATATATTGCCAGTTTAGCTTGTTGCTGTTCTGGCCTTAGCAGGCCTATTCCCTCCTCTATTCTTCTCTTGAGGTGTGAGGACTGAAGAGATCACAGGAAGCTCTGTCTCAGACATACACCACTCTGTTTATAGACCTGTTGACATGGTGTGGAACTGAAAACATCACACCCATGAGAAATATATACACTAAGTATAAAAGATTTAAATGAAGGACTGTGAAGAACACTGATTCCCAATACACGCAGACACACTCACACACACGCACGCACGCACGCACGCACGCACGCACGCACGCACACACGCACACACACACACACACACACACACACACACACACACACACACACACACACACACACACACACACACACACACACACACACACACACACACACACACACACACACACACACACACACACACACACACACACACACATCCCCAGGCTCTGGAGAGAACACTTCAACACTTCACCTGGCAGTGTACTCTGTGCTTCTATAGCAGTCAGTCCTCTTCGTTCTCACTCCACGTGCCAGTAGATTGGACACTGAGTCAATGTTCTTCTCTATTGGGTTTATCCCTCTCTATATCTCTCTCCACGGGATGCTTCCAGTCCCTAACCTCTCTGTGTAATGATCGCTGTCCTCTCTATGGGATGCTTCCAGTCCCAAACATCTCTGTGTAATGATCGCTGTCCTCTCTATGGGATGCTTCCAGTCCCAAACATCTCTGTGTAATGATCGCTGTCCTCTCTATGGGATGCTTCCAGTCCCAAACATCTCTGTGTAATGATCGCTGTCCTTTCTATGGGATGCTTCCAGTCCCAAACATCTCTGTGTAATGATCGCTGTCCTCTCTATGGGATGCTTCCAGTCCCAAGTCTCTTTCTCTATGTAATTACCGTATGAGCCCCTCTCTGTATCTTTATTGTATTTATTAGGGATCCCATTAGTTCCTGCCAAGGCAGCAGCTACTCTTCCTGTGGTTTATTAGGGATCCCATTAGTTCCTGCCAAGGCAGCAGCTACTCTTCCTGTGGTTTATTAGGGATCCCATTAGTTCCTGCCAAGGCAGCAGCTACTCTTCCTGTGGTTTATTAGGGATCCCATTAGTTCCTGCCAAGGCAGCAGCTACTCTTCCTGTGGTTTATTAGGGATCCCATTAGTTCCTGCCAAGGCAGCAGCTACTCTTCCTGTGGTTTATTAGGGATCCCATTAGTTCCTGCCAAGGCAGCAGCTACTCTTCCTGTGGTTTATTAGGGATCCCATTAGTTCCTGCCAAGGCAGCAGCTACTCTTCCTGTGGTTTATTAAGGATCTCCATTAGTTCCTGCCAAGGCAGCAGCTACTCTTCCTGTGGTTGATTAAGGATCCCCATTAGTTCCTGCCAAGGCAGCAGCTACTCTTCCTGTGGTTTATTAAGGATCCCCATTAGTTCCTGCCAAGGCAGCAGCTACTCTTCCTGTGGTTTATTAAGGATCTCCATTAGTTCCTGCCAAGGCAGCAGCTACTCTTCCTGTGGTTTATTAAGGATCTCCATTAGTTCCTGCCAAGGCAGCAGCTACTCTTCCTGTGGTTTATTAAGGATCTCCATTAGTTCCTGCCAAGGCAGCAGCTACTCTTCCTGTGGTTTATTAAGGATCCCCATTAGTTCCTGCCAAGGCAGCAGCTACTCTTCCTGTGGTTTATTAAGGATCCCCATTAGTTCCTGCCAAGGCAGCAGCTACTCTTCCTGTGGTTTATTAAGGATCTCCATTAGTTCCTGCCAAGGCAGCAGCTACTCTTCCTGTGGTTGATTAAGGATCCCCATTAGTTCCTGCCAAGGCAGCAGCTACTCTTCCTGTGGTTTATTAAGGATCCCCATTAGTTCCTGCCAAGGCAGCATCTACTCTTCCTGTGGTTTATTAAGGATCTCCATTAGTTCCTGCCAAGGCAGCAGCTACTCTTCCTGTGGTTTATTAAGGATCTCCATTAGTTCCTGCCAAGGCAGCAGCTACTCTTCCTGGGGTTACACATTCAGGCACTTACATCACACCTAAAAATAAAGTTGTAGATCAAATAACATTATTACAACACTATATATTTACAACACAACATGTATAACAGCACCATACAACAATATTACAATGTACGTGAGTGTAGAATGTTATCATGTGTGTGTCTGTGCCTGTGTGTGTGTCTCTTCACAGTCCCCACTGTTCCATAAGGTGTATTTTTATCTGTTTTTTGAAATCTGATTCTACTGCATCAGTTACCTGATGTGGAATAGAGTTCCATGTAGTCATGGCTCTATGTAGTACTGTGTGCCTCCCATAGTCTGTTTTGGACTTGGGGATTGTGAAGAGACCTCTGGTGGCATGTCTTGTGGGGTATGCATGGTTGTCTGAGCTGTGTGCCAGTAGTTTAAACAGACACCTCGGTGCATTCAGCATGTCAACACTTCTTACAAAAACAAGTAGTGATGAAGTCAATCTCTCCTCCCCTTTAAGCCATGAGAGATTTACATGCATATTAATGTTAGCTCTCCATGTACATTGAAGGGCCAGCCGTGCTGCCCTGTTCTGAAACAATTGTAATTTTCCTAAGTCTCTCTGTGTGACACCTGACCACACGACTGAACAGTAGTCCAGATGTGACAAAACTAGGGCCTGTTGGACCTGCCTTGTTAATAGTGTTGTTAAGAAGGTAGAAACTAGGGCCTGTAGGACCTGCCTTGTTGATAGTGTTGTTAAGAAGGTAGAAACTAGGGCCTGTAGGACCTGCCTTGTTGATAGTGTTGTTAAGAAGGTAGAAACTAGGGCCTGTAGGACCTGCCTTGTTGATAGTGTTGTTAAGAAGGTAGAAACTAGGGCCTGTAGGACCTGCCTTGTTGATAGTGTTGGTAAGAAGGCAGAGAAGCGCTTTATTATGGACAGACTTCTCCCCATCTTAGCTACTGTTGTGTCAACATGTTTTGACCATGTTAAGTGCCCCTGTTTGGTACTCCTTGCTACTGTATTCAACTCTGTGTTGAAGTGTCCCTGTGTGGCTCTACCATGGTAAGTGTTACCCAGCCTATTTTCTGTCATTATCTGTCATCAACCACCACCCCTGCCAGGAGATCGCTCCAATGCCCAAACACACTCACAGTGGGTACACACACACACGCACGCACGCACGCACACACACACACACACACACACACACACACACACACACACACACACACACACACACACACACACACACACACACACACACACACACACACACACACACACACACACACACACACACACACACACACACACACACACACACACACACACACACACACACACACACACACACAGTGGGCACCTGCAGTGCAGACATTCTCTGTGATTGAGCACACGGTTGGTGGCAGGGCACATTATTCAAGGTCTGGTGGGTGAGATTTATCCTGCAGGAGATAGCCATTAATTATTACAAACTGTCAATGAAATGTCACCAACATAACTATTACTCTGAGGGAAGGGTAAGTGTTTGTTATAATCTGCTGATGTCTTATGCTATGCACAGGGCTTGGAGATTTTCCTGGTGAGTTTTTATTGAAGTAGACTTTTAGAAAAAAGGGTCCCAAAAGGGTTCTTCGCCTGTCCACATAGAACTGTTTTGGGTTCCATGAAGAACCCTCTGTGGAAAGGGTCCTACATGGAACCCAAAAGGGTTCTTCAAAGGATTCTCCTACGTGGACAGCCGAAGAACTCATTTAGGTTCTAGATAGCAGCTTTATTTCAAAGAATGGAGTAGCAGATCGGATGGGCGTTGTAAGCTATAACTAGAGCCAAGAGTTTATGACCTGATCAGGATACATGAAAAAATACTTGATTTTGCTGCAGCTTTACTGAATGTTCATTTCTGCTACAGTTGAAGTCAGAAGTTTACAAAGAAACACTTAGGTTGGAGTCATTAAAACTTGTTTTTCAACCACTCCACAAATTTCTTGTTAACAAACTATAGTTTTGGCAAGTTGGTTAGGATATCTACTTTGTGTATGACACAAGTAATTTTTTCCCACAATTGTTTGCAGACAGATTATTTCACTTATAATTCACTGTATCACAATTCCAGTGGGACAGAGGTTTACATGCACTAAGTTGACTGTGCCTTTAAACAGCTTGGAAAATTCCAGAAAATTATGTAATGGATTTAGAAGCTTCTGATAGGCTAATTGACACAATTTGAGTCAATTGGAGGTGTACCTGTGGATGTATTTCAAGGCCTACCTTCAAACTCAGTGCCTCTTTGCTTGACATCATGGGAAAATCAAAAGACATCAGCAAAACAATTGTAGACCCCCACAAGTCTGGTTCATCCTTGGGAGCAATTTCCAAATGCCTGAAGGTACCACGTTCATCTGTACAAACAATAGTACGCAAGTATAAACACCATGGGACCACGCAGCCGTCATACTGCTCAGGAAGGAGGCGCGTTCTGTCTCCTAGAGATGAACGTATTTTGTGCGAAAAGTGCAAATCAATCCCAGAACAACAGCAAAGGACCGTGTGAATATTCTGGAGGAAACAGGTACAAAAGTATCTATATCAACAGTAAAACAGTCATATATCGACATAACCTGAAAGGCCGCTCAGCAAGGAAGAAGCCACTGCTCCAAAACCATCATAAAAAGCCAGACTATGGTTTGCAACTGCACACGGGGACAAAGATTGTACTTTTTGGAGAAATGTCCTCTGGTCTTATGAAACAAAAATATAAATGTTTGGCCATAATGACCATCGTTACGTTTGGAGGAAAAAGGGGGACAATTGCAAGCCGAAGAACACCATCCCAACCGTGAAGCTTGGGGGTGGCAGCATCATGTTGTGGGGGTTCTTTGCTGCAGGAGGGACTGGTGCACTTCACAAATACATGGCATCATGAGGAAGGAAAAGTCTGTGGATATATTGAAGCAACATCTCAAGACATCAGTCAGGAAGTTATAGCTTGGTCGCAAATGGGTCTTCCAAGGAGGAAGGAGGCCTACAAACCTGACTTAGTTACACCAACTCTGTCAGGAGGAATGGGCCAAAATTCACCCAACTTATTGTGGGAAGCTTGTGGAAGGCTGCCCAAAACGTTTGACCCAAGTTAAAACTATTTAAAGGCAATGCTACCAAATACTAAAACTGAGTTTAAATGTATTTGGATAAGGTGTATGTAAACTTCTGACTTCAACTATAAGCAATAGTACGATTTTAATCAAAGTTTGTCTCTATGCTGCCTGCTGTCGCGCCTGCTCCCGCTCCCCCTCTCTGGTGCTCGAGGGCGCCAGGCAGCCCATCATTACGCAACCCTGTCACCATCGTTACTCGCATCAGTGCTTCATGGGACTCACCTGGACTCTATTACTTTATTGATTGTCACTTCCTCAGTTTCTTCACCCTGTCTGCATTAATGTTGTTTGTTCCCCCTGTCTGCATTAATGTTGTTTGTTCCCCCTGTCTGCATTAATGTTGTTTGTTCCCCCTGTCTGCATTAATGTTGTTTGTTCCCCCTGTCTGCATTAATGTTGTTTGTTCCCCCTGTCTGCATTAATGTTGTTTGTTCCCCTGCATTAATGTTGTTTGTTCTCCCCCTGTCTGCATTAATGTTGTTTGTTCCCCCTGTCTGCATTAATGTTGTTTGTTCCCCCTGTCTGCATTAATGTTGTTTGTTCCCCCTGTCTGCATTAATGTTGTTTGTTCCCCCTGTCTGCATTAATGTTGTTTGTTCCCCCTGTCTGCATTAATGTTGTTTGTTCCCCCTGTCTGCATTAATGTTGTTTGTTCCCCCTGTCTGCATTAATGTTGTTTGTTCCCCCTGTCTGCATTAATGTTGTTTGTTCCCCCTGTCTGCATTAATGTTGTTTGTTCCCCTGTCTGCATTAATGTTGTTTGTTCCCCCTGTCTGCATTAATGTTTTGTTTGTCTGCATTCCCCCCCTGTCTGCATTAATGTTGTTTGTTCCCCCTGTCTGCATTAATGTTGTTTGTTCCCCCTGTCTGCATTAATGTTGTTTGTTCCCCCTGTCTGCATTAATGTTGTTTGTTCCCCCTGTCTGCATTAATGTTGTTTGTTCCCCTGTCTGCATTAATGTTGTTTGTTCCCCCTGTCTGCATTAATGTTGTTTGTTCCCCCTGTCTGCATTAATGTTGTTTGTTCCCCTGTCTGCATTAATGTTGTTTGTTCCCCCTGTCTGCATTAATGTTGTTTGTTCCCCCTGTCTGCATTAATGTTGTTTGTTCCCCCTGTCTGCATTAATGTTGTTTGTTCCCCCTGTCTGCATTAATGTTGTTTGTTCCCCTGTCTGCATTAATGTTGTTTGTTCATTGTCTGTTAATTGTTCCCCCTGTCTGCATTAATGTTGTTTGTTCCCTGTCTGCATTAATGTTGTTTGTTCCCCTGTCTGCCCCCTGTCTGCATTAATGTTGTTTGTTCCCCCTGTCTGCATTAATGTTGTTTGTTCCCCTGTCTGCATTAATGTTGTTTGTTCCCCCTGTCTGCATTAATGTTGTTTGTTCCCCCTGTCTGCATTAATGTTGTTTGTTCCCCCTGTCTGCATTAATGTTGTTTGTTCCCCCTGTCTGCATTAATGTTGTTTGTTCCCCCTGTCTGCATTAATGTTGTTTGTTCCCCCTGTCTGCATTAATGTTGTTTGTGTTGCATTAATGTTGTTTGTTCCCCCTGTCTGCATTAATGTTGTTTGTTCCCCATTAATGTTGTTTGTTCCCCCTGTCTGCATTAATGTTGTTTGTTCCCCCTGTCTGCATTAATGTTGTTTGTTCCCCCTGTCTGCATTAATGTTGTTTGTTCCCCCTGCATTAATGTTGTTTGTTCCCCCTGTCTGCATTAATGTTGTTTGTTCCCCCTGTCTGCATTAATGTTGTTTGTTCCCCCTGTCTGCATTAATGTTGTTTGTTCCCCTGTCTGCATTAATGTTGTTTGTTCCCCCTGTCTGCATTAATGTTGTTTGTTCCCCTGTCTGCATTAATGTTGTTTGTTTGTTCCCCCTGTCTGCATTAATGTTGTTTGTTCCCCCTGTCTGCATTAATGTTGTTTGTTCCCCCTGTCTGCATTAATGTTGTTTGTTCCCCCTGTCTGCATTAATGTTGTTTGTTCCCCTGTCTGCATTAATGTTGTTTGTTCCCCTGCATTAATGTTGTTTGTTCTGTCTGCATTAATGTTGTTTGTTCCCCCTGTCTGCATTAATGTTGTTTGTTCCCCCTGTCTGCATTAATGTTGTTTGTTCCCCTGTCTGCATTAATGTTGTTTGTTCCCCCTGTCTGCATTAATGTTGTTTGTTCCCCCTGTCTGCATTAATGTTGTTTGTTCCCCTGTGTTGTTTGTTCTGTCATTAATGTTGTTTGTTCCCCCTGTCTGCATTAATGTTGTTTGTTCCCCCTGTCTGCATTAATGTTGTTTGTTCCCCCTGTCTGCATTAATGTTGTTTGTTCCCCCTGTCTGCATTAATGTTGTTTGTTCCCCCCTGTCTGCATTAATGTTGTTTGTTCCCCCTGTCTGCATTAATGTTGTTTGTTCCCCCTGTCTGCATTAATGTTGTTTGTTCCCCCTGTCTGCATTAATGTTGTTTGTTCCCCTGTCTGCATTAATGTTGTTTGTTCCCCCTGTCTGCATTAATGTTGTTTGTTCCCCCTGTCTGCATTAATGTTGTTTGTTCCCCTGTCTGCATTAATGTTGTTTGTTCCCCCTGTCTGCATTAATGTTGTTTGTTCCCCTGCATTAATGTTGTTTGTTCCCCCTGTCTGCATTAATGTTGTTTGTTCCCCCTGTCTGCATTAATGTTGTTTGTTCCCCCTGTCTGCATTAATGTTGTTTGTTCCCCCTGTCTGCATTAATGTTGTTTGTTCCCCTGCATTAATGTTGTTTGTTCCCCCTGTCTGCATTAATGTTGTTTGTTCCCCCTGTCTGTCTGTCTGCATTAATGTTGTTTGTTCCCCCTGTCTGCATCCCCCTGTCTGCATTAATGTTGTTTGTTCCCCCTGTCTGCATTAATGTTGTTTGTTTGTTGCATTAATGTTGTTTGTTCCCCCTGTCTGCATTAATGTTGTTTGTTCCCCCTGTCTGCATTAATGTTGTTTGTTCTGTATTAATGTTGTTTGTTCCCCTGTCTGCATTAATGTTGTTTGTTCCCCCTGTCTGCATTAATGTTGTTTGTTCCCCCTGTCTGCATTAATGTTGTTTGTTCCCCCTGTCTGCATTAATGTTGTTTGTTCCCCCTGTCTGCATTAATGTTGTTTGTTCCCCTGCATTAATGTTGTTTGTTCCCCCTGTCTGCATTAATGTTGTTTGTTCCCCCTGTCTGCATTAATGTTGTTTGTTCCCCCTGTCTGCATTAATGTTGTTTGTTCCCCCTGTCTGCATTAATGTTGTTTGTTAATGTTGTTTGTTCCCCTGTCTGCATTAATGTTGTTTGTTCCCCCTGTCTGCATTAATGTTGTTTGTTCCCCCTGTCTGCATTAATGTTGTTTGTTCCCCCTGTCTGCATTAATGTTGTTTGTTCCCCCTGTCTGCATTAATGTTGTTTTTGTTCCCCCTGTCTGCATTAATGTTGTTTGTTCCCCCCCTGTCTGCATTAATGTTGTTTGTTCCCCTGTCTGCATTAATGTTGTTTGTTCCCCTGCATTAATGTTGTTTTGTTCCCCCTGTCTGCATTAATGTTGTTGTCTGCATTAATGTTGTTTGTTCCCCTGTCTGCATTAATGTTGTTTGTTCCCCCTGTCTGCATTAATGTTGTTTGTTCCCCCTGTCTGCATTAATGTTGTTTGTTCCCCCTGTCTGCATTAATGTTGTTTGTTCCCCCTGTCTGCATTAATGTTGTTTGTTCCCCCTGTCTGCATTAATGTTGTTTGTTCCCCCTGTCTGCATTAATGTTGTTTGTTCCCCCTGTCTCCCCCTGTCTGCATTAATGTTGTTTGTTCCCCCCTGTCTGCATTAATGTTGTTTGTTCCCCTGTCTGCATTAATGTTGTTTGTTCCCCCTGTCTGCCCCTGTCTGCATTAATGTTGTTTGTTCCCCTGTCTGCATTAATGTTGTTTGTTCCCCTGTCTGCATTAATGTTGTTTGTTCCCCCTGTCTGCATTAATGTTGTTTGTTCCCCCCCCTGTCTGCATTAATGTTGTTTGTTCCCCCTGTCTGCATTAATGTTGTTTGTTCCCCCTGTCTGCATTAATGTTGTTTGTTCCCCTGTCTGCATTAATGTTGTTTGTTCCCCCTGTCTGCATTAATGTTGTTTGTTCCCCCTGTCTGCATTAATGTTGTTTGTTCCCCCTGTCTGCATTAATGTTGTTTGTTCCCCCTGTCTGCATTAATGTTGTTTGTTCCCCCTGTCTGCATTAATGTTGTTTGTTCATTAATGTTGTTTGTTCCCCCTGTCTGCATTAATGTTGTTTGTTCCCCCTGTCTGCATTAATGTTGTTTGTTCCCCCTGCATGTCTGCATTAATGTTGTTTGTTCCCCCTGTCTGCATTAATGTTGTTTGTTCCCCCTGTCTGCATTAATGTTGTTTGTTCCCCCTGTCTGCATTAATGTTGTTTGTTCCCCCTGTCTGCATTAATGTTGTTTGTTCCCCCTGTCTGCATTAATGTTGTTTGTTCCCCCTGTCTGCATTAATGTTGTTTGTTCCCCCTGTCTGCATTAATGTTGTTTGTTCATTAATGTTGTTTGTTCCCCCTGTCTGCATTAATGTTGTTTGTTCCCCCTGTCTGCATTAATGTTGTTTGTTCCCCCTGTCTGCATTAATGTTGTTTGTTCCCCCTGTCTGCATTAATGTTGTTTGTTCCCCCTGTCTGCATTAATGTTGTTTGTTCCCCCTGTCTGCATTAATGTTGTTTGTTCCCCCTGTCTGCATTAATGTTGTTTGTTCCATTAATGTTGTTTGTTCCCCCTGTCTGCATTAATGTTGTTTGTTCCCCCTGTCTGCATTAATGTTGTTTGTTCCCCCTGTCTGCATTAATGTTGTTTGTTCCCCCTGTCTGCATTAATGTTGTTTGTTCCCCCTGTCTGCATTAATGTTGTTTGTTCCCCCTGTCTGCATTAATGTTGTTTGTTCCCCCTGTCTGCATTAATGTTGTTTGTTCCCCCTGTCTGCATTAATGTTGTTTGTTCCCCCTGTCTGCCCCCCTGTCTGCATTAATGTTGTTTGTTCCCCCTGTCTGCATTAATGTTGTTTGTTCCCCTGCATGTTGTTTGTTCTGCATTAATGTTGTTTGTTCCCCCTGTCTGCATTAATGTTGTTTGTTCCCCTGCATTAATGTTGTTTGTTCCCCCTGTCTGCATTAATGTTGTTTGTTCCCCCTGTCTGCATTAATGTTGTTTGTTCCCCCTGTCTGCATTAATGTTGTTTGTTCCCCTGTCTGCATTAATGTTGTTTGTTCCCCCTGTCTGCATTAATGTTGTTTGTTCCCCCCTGTCTGCATTAATGTTGTTTGTTCCCCCTGTCTGCATTAATGTTGTTTGTTCCCCCTGTCTGCATTAATGTTGTTTGTTCCCCCTGTCTGCATTAATGTTGTTTGTTCCCCCTGTCTGCATTAATGTTGTTTGTTCCCCTGTCTGCATTAATGTTGTTTGTTCCCCCTGTCTGCATTAATGTTGTTTGTTCCCCCTGTCTGCATTAATGTTGTTTGTTCCCCCTGTCTGCATTAATGTTGTTTGTTCCCCCTGTCTGCATTAATGTTGTTTGTTCCCCTGTCTGCATTAATGTTGTTTGTTCCCCCTGTCTGCATTAATGTTGTTTGTTCCCCCTGTCTGCATTAATTTGTTCCCCCTGTTTTAATGTTGTTTGTTCCCCCTGTCTGCATTAATGTTGTTTGTTCATTAATGTTGTTTGTTCCCCTGTCTGCATTAATGTTGTTTGTTCCCCCTGTCTGCATTAATGTTGTTTGTTCTGTCTGCATTAATGTTGTTTGTTCCCCCTGTCTGCATTAATGTTGTTTGTTCCCCCTGTCTGTCATTAATGTTGTTTGTTCCCCCTGTCTGCATTAATGTTGTTTGTTCCCCCTGTCTGCATTAATGTTGTTTGTTCCCCTGTCTGCATTAATGTTGTTTGTTCCCCCTGTCTGCATTAATGTTGTTTGTTCCCCCTGTCTGCATTAATGTTGTTTGTTCCCCCTGTCTGCATTAATGTTGTTTGTTCCCCCTGTCTGCATTAATGTTGTTTGTTCCCCCTGTCTGCATTAATGTTGTTTGTTCCCCCTGTCTGCATTAATGTTGTTTGTTCCCCCTGTCCCCCCTGTCTGCATTAATGTTGTTTGTTCCCCCTGTCTGCATTAATGTTGTTTGTTCCCCTGTCTGCATTAATGTTGTTTGTTCCCCCTGTCTGCATTAATGTTGTTTGTTCCCCCTGTCTGCATTAATGTTGTTTGTTCCCCCTGTCTGCATTAATGTTGTTTGTTCCCCTGTCTGCATTAATGTTGTTTGTTCCCCCTGTCTGCATTAATGTTGTTTGTTCCCCCTGTCTGCATTAATGTTGTTTGTTCCCCTGTCTGCATTAATGTTGTTTGTTCCCCCTGTCTGCATTAATGTTGTTTGTTCCCCCTGTCTGCATTAATGTTGTTTGTTCCCCTGTCTGCATTAATGTTGTTTGTTCCCCCTGTCTGCATTAATGTTGTTTGTTCCCCCTGTCTGCATTAATGTTGTTTGTTCCCCCTGTCTGCATTAATGTTGTTTGTTCCCCCTGTCTGCATTAATGTTGTTTGTTCCCCTGTCTGCATTAATGTTGTTTGTTCCCCCTGTCTGCATTAATGTTGTTTGTTCCCCTGCATTAATGTTGTTTGTTCCCCCTGTCTGCATTAATGTTGTTTGTTCCCCCTGTCTGCATTAATGTTGTTTGTTCCCCCTGTCTGCATTAATGTTGTTTGTTCCCCCTGTCTGCATTAATGTTGTTTGTTCCCCCTGTCTGCATTAATGTTGTTTGTTCCCCTGTCTGCATTAATGTTGTTTGTTCCCCCTGTCTGCATTAATGTTGTTTGTTCCCCCTGTCTGCATTAATGTTGTTTGTTCCCCTGTCTGTCTGCATTAATGTTGTTTGTTCCCCCTGTCTGCATTAATGTTGTTTGTTCCCCCTGTCTGCATTAATGTTGTTTGTTCCCCCTGTCTGCATTAATGTTGTTTGTTCCCCCTGTCTGCATTAATGTTGTTTGTTCCCCCTGTCTGCTGCATTAATGTTGTTTGTTCCCCCTGTCTGCATTAATGTTGTTTGTTCCCCCTGTCTGCATTAATGTTGTTTGTTCCCCCTGTCTGCATTAATGTTGTTTGTTCCCCCTGTCTGCATTAATGTTGTTTGTTCCCCCTGTCTGCATTAATGTTGTTTGTTCCCCTGTCTGCATTAATGTTGTTTGTTCCCCTGCATTAATGTTGTTTGTTCCCCTGTCTGCATTAATGTTGTTTGTTCCCCCTGTCTGCATTAATGTTGTTTGTTCCCCCTGTCTGCATTAATGTTGTTTGTTCCCCTGTCTGCATTAATGTTGTTTGTTCCCCCTGTCTGTCTGCATTAATGTTGTTTGTTCCCCCTGTCTGCATTAATTTGTTTGTTCCCCCTGTCTGCATTAATGTTGTTTGTTCCCCCTGTCTGCATTAATGTTGTTTGTTAATGTTGTTTGTTCCCCTGTCTGCATTAATGTTGTTTGTTCCCCTGTCTGCATTAATGTTGTTTGTTCCCCCTGTCTGCATTAATGTTGTTTGTTCCCCCTGTCTGCATTAATGTTGTTTGTTCCCCCTGTCTGCATTAATGTTGTTTGTTCCCCCTGTCTGCATTAATGTTGTTTGTTCCCCCTGTCTGCATTAATGTTGTTTGTTCCCCCTGTCTGCATTAATGTTGTTTGTTCCCCCTGTCTGCATTAATGTTGTTTGTTCCCCCTGTCTGCATTAATGTTGTTTGTTCCCCCTGTCTGCATTAATGTTGTTTGTTCCCCCTGTCTGCATTAATGTTGTTTGTTCCCCTGTCTGCATTAATGTTGTTTGTTCCCCCTGTCTGCATTAATGTTGTTTGTTCCCCCTGTCTGCATTAATGTTGTTTGTTCCCCCTGTCTGCATTAATGTTGTTTGTTCCCCCTGTCTGCATTAATGTTGTTTGTTCCCCTGTCTGCATTAATGTTGTTTGTTCCCCCTGTCTGCATTAATGTTGTTTGTTCCCCCCCCTGTCTGCATTAATGTTGTTTGTTCCCCTGTCTGCATTAATGTTGTTTGTTCCCCCTGTCTGCATTAATGTTGTTTGTTCCCCCTGTCTGCATTAATGTTGTTTGTTCCCCCTGTCTGCATTAATGTTGTTTGTTCCCCCTGTCTGCATTAATGTTGTTTGTTCCCCCTGTCTGCATTAATGTTGTTTGTTCCCCCTGTCTGCATTAATGTTGTTTGTTCCCCCTGTCTGCATTAATGTTGTTTGTTCCCCCTGTCTGCATTAATGTTGTTTGTTCCCCCTGTCTGCATTAATGTTGTTTGTTCCCCCTGTCTGCATTAATGTTGTTTGTTCCCCCTGTCTGCATTAATGTTGTTTGTTCCCCCTGTCTGCATTAATGTTGTTTGTTCCCCTGTCTGCATCTGCTGCATTAATGTTGTTTGTTCCCCCTGTCTGCATTAATGTTGTTTGTTCCCCCTGTCTGCATTAATGTTGTTTGTTCCCCCTGTCTGCATTAATGTTGTTTGTTCCCCCTGTCTGCATTAATGTTGTTTGTTCCCCTGTCTGCATTAATGTTGTTTGTTCCCCCTGTCTGCATTAATGTTGTTTGTTCCCCCTGTCTGCATTAATGTTGTTTGTTCCCCCTGTCTGCATTAATGTTGTTTGTTCCCCTGTCTGCATTAATGTTGTTTGTTCCCCCTGTCTGCATTAATGTTGTTTTGTTTCCCCCTGTCTGCATTAATGTTGTTTGTTCCCCCTGTCTGCATTAATGTTGTTTGTTCCCCCTGTCTGCATTAATGTTGTTTGTTCCCCCTGTCTGCATTAATGTTGTTTGTTCCCCCTGTCTGCATTAATGTTGTTTGTTCCCCCTGTCTGCATTAATGTTGTTTGTTCCCCCTGTCTGCATTAATGTTGTTTGTTCCCCTGTCTGCATTAATGTTGTTTGTTCCCCCTGTCTGCATTAATGTTGTTTGTTCCCCCTGTCTGCATTAATGTTGTTTGTTCCCCCTGTCTGCATTAATGTTGTTTGTTCCCCCTGTCTGCATTAATGTTGTTTGTTCCCCCTGTCTGCATTAATGTTGTTTGTTCCCCCTGTCTGCATTAATGTTGTTTGTTCCCCCTGTCTGCATTAATGTTGTTTGTTCCCCCTGTCTGCATTAATGTTGTTTGTTCCCCCTGTCCAGACACTGTTCTTGTTTTGTTATATGTCTGTTTATACATTATATCTTCACTCCCTGTACTTGCTTCTCGTCTCCCAGCGACTGTCCTCACACTTGCAGCATGATCTTGTAATGAATTTCCTCCTCTTCTTCCAAAGAGGAGAGGCGAAACGGATCAGAGGACCAATACGCAGCGTGGTAATTGTCCATGGTTCTTTTTAATACGTTAAGGTACACATGAACAACTGACTACAAAAAAACAAGAAATGTGAAAACTCAAAACAGTCCTATCTGGTGCAAAGACAGAGACAGGAACAATCACCCACAAACACACAGTGAAACCCAGGCTACCTAAGTATGATTCTCAATCAGAGACAACTAATGACACCTGCCTCTGATTGAGAACCATACTAGGCCGAAACATAGAAATTCCCAAAACCTAGAAAAACAAACATAGACTGCCCACCCAACTCACGCCCTGACCATACTAACTAAATACAAAACACAGGAAATAAAGGTCAGAACGTGACAGATCTGTTTTCTTGCACGTCCATATGAAAGACAGTTGTTGATCTGAGCTGGTCTCTGGAGCCGCTGTGCTGAGCCGGAGGAGCGTGTATCAGTCCTTCATTGCGATTCAGTCCTTCATTGCGATTCAGTCATTCATTGCGGCCAGAAGCTCAAAACAAAAATAATGTCTCTTGAGTCAGTTACCCTTTCACTGCAGTGGGCTGAATCAGGGTCACACAGTGTTTCTTGGTGTTTCTTAAATAAATCTACTTTGAAACAGAAGTATATACCTCACACACATGGTAATGGACTTTTAAAAAAAGACACCTGTACCATATCAGATATAAGTTGAAATGTATTCAATGTTGTGTTTGCATCCCAATATTACATCACAGAAGACTGAAATCTAACAAAAACGTTTGACATAGAAACACCAGATTTTTTACTTGTTTTTTGAAATAATTATTATTAATTATGAAATTATGAAAAATATTTATGACATTTCACCCATGAGACCACTAGATGGTGATTTGGTCATTTGACTGAAGGAAATGGCTACAAGAGTTAAAAAATAATTAATTGTTTGCGAACTATACATCACTACCACAGATTTCCCTGCTATCACTTTGTTCACAGGGATCTGCTGCAGTGGTGGCTGTTCGGACATTCTTTTCACTTGCTTTGCTGATTCGAAGAGACATTCTCTTGTGTTCTAACACAACGTTGCACAGAGTGCAAAACAATTTGTCCCGACTTTCATGTAAAACATTTGTAAATCATTTTGCACGGTCTTTATTTGTGATTTTTGTTCTGCCTGTCAGTCGTAATCTGTCAGTCATCAACCCTCAGCTTCACACAATGACAGGGGGAAAAACTGGTTTGAGTGGACTGTTTTCTGCTGTAACAGTGGTAGAAATTGCGAACCCTCTTTTGATTGGACATTTTTATGCGATAAAAGTGTGCTGATTGGTTATAATGTGTGAATTGCTTGGTTTTGCCTTAAATGATGCGATCGCAGAATCCTGGAGAGAGTGCTAGAGTGGATAGCCTGAGTTTTTGACCTCTGTGGACCTTTCTCTTAGTTCAACACCCCTTCCTCCCGCCTCTGCTCTGTTATGATAGAAAATAGACAGTCAGACTTGTCAAGCAGAGGAAACAGCCTCTCACAGCAGCAGTAGATTTACTTTGACAGACTAAGTTTGACTTTCTGTCCATTGCTATGATGCACTGCTCCAGTGGTGTCTCCCTGGCTCAGTTCTGTAGTGGCTAACTGCTAGTGGTGGAAGGCTGCCTGGCTCAGGGCTGTAGTGGCTAACTGCTAGTGGTGGAAGGCTGCCTGGCTCAGGGCTGTAGTGGCTAACTGCTAGTGGTGGAAGGCTGCCTGGCTCAGGGCTGTAGTGGCTAACTGCTAGTGGTGGAAGGCTGTCTGGCTCAGGGCTGTAGTGGCTAACTGCTAGTGGTGGAAGGCTGCCTGGCTCAGGGCTGTAGTGGCTAACTGCTAGTGGTGGAAGGCTGCCTGGCTCAGGGCTGTAGTGGCTAAGGGCTGTAGTGGCTAACTGGTGGTGGAAGGCTGCCTGGCTCAGGGCTGTAGTGGCTAACTGGTGGTGGAAGGCTGTCTGCTCAGGCTGTGGCTAACTGCTAGTGGTGGAAGGCTGCCTGGCTCAGGGCTGTAGTGGCTAACTGCTAGTGGTGGAAGGCTGTCTGGCTCAGGGCTGTAGTGGCTAACTGCTAGTGGTGGAAGGCTGCCTGGCTCAGGGCTGTAGTGGCTGACTGCTAGTGGTGGAAGGCTGCCTGGCTTCTCCTATTCACTACAGTCTTGGCTGTCATGGAGAAATCCCTTTTTTAATGTCAGTCAATTTTCTGCCTTTTTTACATCTCAAGTAGTATGATTATTATTAACCAATGGAAAACCTCCTGAGAGAAGTTGAAAGCAGAGGAAAATAATATGGCCCTGATGATTACATGAAAGACTAGCAACCATCCAACACCCACACATCTTCTCCTACGTGCTATGGTGAAGAAAACACACATAATTATGTAATACTAGTGTGTGTGTGTGTGTGTGTGTGTGTGTGTGTGTGTGTGTGTGTGTGTGTGTGTGTGTGTGTGTGTGTGTGTGTGTGTGTGTGTGTGTGTGTGTGTGTGTGTGTGTGTGTGTGTGTGTGTGTGTGTGTGTGTGTGCATGCTTGTGTGTATTTGCACACTTGGTGTGTGTGTACTGTTTGTGATTTTCGAATGATCTTCCTTCATCTTAGTAACAGTGGGGCTCATTAAAAAACACATGCTGCACAACAATGACTGATTCCTGTGTTGCTGACATCACAAATAAACCCCAAAGACCAAGAGAGGAGAAGAAAAGGGAGGAAGGACGGTAGAGAAGAAAAGAATGAGACTGTGATGGAGATAGAGGGAGAAATAAATAACTAGATGGAGAATATATACAGTATTCACTTACATGTTGGCCCGAGAGTGTTTGTTTCAAGTAGAGATAGAGTACATGGAGAGAGAGCCTACTGCATACTTAATAGTTGAGTTTCAAGTTGTATTAGTCATATGTACAGGACACACATGGTTTACTGTGTATGACAAAATGCTTACTTGCAGGTTCCTTCTCAACAATGCAACAACAATAACACATAATAAAAGATAAGAATACGGACATGAAGTAGATGGTTCAATAGAATAGAAGTAAGAGATATTAGCATACACTGTAGATTAGCCTTCAGCCCTCCAACCCACCATAAACAATACATAGTAGCTTAGCCCTCAGCCCTCCAACCCACCATAAACAATACATGGTAGCTTAGCCCTCAGCCCTCCAACCCACCATAAACAATACATGGTAGCTTAGCCCTCAGCCCTCCAACCCACCATAAACAATACATGGTAGCTTAGCCCTCAGCCCTCCAACCCACCATAAACAATACATAGTAGCTTAGCCCTCAGCCCTCCAACCCACCATAAACAATAGATAGTAGCTTAGCCCTCAGCACTCCAACCCACCATAAACAATACATAGTAGCTTAGCCTTCAGCCCTCCAACCCACCATAAACAATACATAGTAGCTTAGCCTTCAGCCCTCCAACCTACCATAAACAATACATGGTAGCTTAGCCTTCAGCCCTCCAACCCACCATAAACAATACATAGTAGCTTAGTCTTCAGCCCTCCAACCTACCATAAACAATACATGGTAGCTTCGCCCTCAGCCTCCCAACCCACCATAACCAATACATGGTAGCTTAGCCCTCAGCCCTCCCAACCCACCATAACCAATACATGGTAGCTTAGCCCTCAGCCCTCCTAACCCACCATAACCAATAAATAGTAGCTTAGCCTTCAGCCCTCCCAACCCACCATAACCAATACATGGTAGCTTTGCCCTCAGCCCTCCTAACCCACCATAACCAATACATGGTAGCTTAGCCCTCAGCCCTCCCAACCCACCATAACCAATACATGGTAGCTTAGCCCTCAGCCCTCCCAACCCACCATAACCAATACATGGTAGCTTAGCCCTCAGCCCTCCCAACCCACCATAAACAATACATGGTAGCTTAGCCCTCAGCCCTCCTAACCCACCATAACCAATACATGGTAGCTTAGCCCTCAGCCCTCCCAACCCACCATAAACAATACATAGTAGCTTAGCCCTCAGCCCTCCCAACCCACCATAACTAATACATGGTAGCTTAGCCCTCAGCCCTCCCAACCCACCATAACCAATACATGGTAGCTTAGCCCTCAGCCCTCCCAACCCACCATAAACAATACATGGTAGCTTAGCCCTCAGCCCTCCTAACCCACCATAACCAATACATGGTAGCTTAGCCCTCATCACTCCCAACCCACCATAAACAATATATAGTAGCTTAGCCCTCATCACTCCCAACCCACCATAAACAATACATGGTAGCTTAGCCCTCAGCCCTCCTAACCCACCATAAACAATACATGGTAGCTTAGCCCTCATCACTCCCAAACCACCATAAACAATACATAGTAGCTTAGCCCTCAGCCCTCCCAACCCACCATAACCAATACATGGTTGCTTAGCCCACAGCCCTCCCAACCCACCATAAACAATACATAGTAGCTTACATTTACATTTACATTTAAGTCATTTAGCAGACGCTCTTATCCAGAGCGACTTACAAATTGGTGCATTCACCACAAATTGGTGCATTCACCACAGCTTAGCCCTCAGCACTCCAACCCACCATAAACAATACATAGTAGCTTAGCCCTCAGCCCTCCCAACCCACCATAACCAATACATGGTAGCTTAGCCCTCAGCACTCCAACCCACCATAAACAATACATAGTAGCTTAGCCCTCAGCCCTCCCAACCCACCATAACCAATACATGGTAGCTTAGCCCTCAGCCCTCAGGGGAGTAGAGGGAGAGAAAGGGAGAGTTGTAGAGAGTGAGAGAGAAAGAAAGCAAGGGAAGCAGTGAAGCAGGGAGAGAGAACAATAACTAAACTAAATGTGTGTGGCAGAGAGAGAGAGAGAGAGAGAGAGAGAGAGAGAGAGAGAGAGAGAGAGAAGAGAGAGAGAGAGACAGAGAGAGAGAGAGAGAGAAAGAGAGAGAGAGAGAGAGAGAGAGAGAGAGAGAGAGAGAGAGAGAGAGAGAGAGAGAGAGAGAGAGAGAGAGAGAGAGAGAGAGAGAGAGGCCTTGGGGGAATCCCTGGGTCTTGATTCCATTCCAACACGGAATAATTATATTAGTCAGAATTTAGTCAAATCAAGCTAATCTTCTCCTGAGGACTTCACGGTGGACCCGAGGTTTGTCTCTCCCAGTCAGAAGAGAGAGCGTGTGTGTGTGTGTGTGTGTGTGTGTGTGTGTGTGTGTGTGTGTGTGTGTGTGTGTGTGTGTGTGTGTGTGTGTGTGTGTGTGTGTGTGTGTGTGTGTGTGTGTGTGTGTGTGTGTGTGTGTGTGTGTGTGTGTGTGTGTGTGTGTGTGTGTGTGTGTGTGTGTGTGTGCGGCTGTCTGTGGGAGGTAGCAGAGTGCTGTTCCTCCAGGAGTGAAGAACAATAGCAGTAGCTGTAATCAGGGCACAGTTAGTTGGGAGTAATTACTCAGCCAGAGCTCAGCCTGTGAGATGAGATCTAGTGCTGTAATGAATAGGCCAATGTGTCATTGTGTGGGTTCATAATCCTCCCTAGATCTCAGGACACAAGGGGTGGAGGTTGGATGGTGGACGAGACGCACTGTGTATAGGGGTGTAGTGTGTGTGTGCGTGTACAGTATCTATGTGTGTATGCCTCCAGTGCCAACCTCCTGCTCAGCCGTATGGTGTGTGGGTACTGAGCATGTGTGCGACCTGGACTTCTCCTCACCCTAGCCTGCTCCTTGAATCTGAAATCTTAACACTAACCTTATGTCTCTCGCAAAGCTCAAACATAACCTAAACACCTTAACGTTTATGTTTCTAAACGTTTTAATCCCACGTAATTGAGTGATGAGCAACCAAGCTAATGGGTCAGTGTTAGAGGTCAACACTATGTTCTATGCCAGAGGCATTTTAGCTGGTCAAAGACAAGATCACCTTATATTTTCTCTCACCAAAGCTTGAAGCTGTTGCTGCATTGTCTGCGGAGGCTACAGTCAGCCGTTAGCAGATTCAGTAGCCTTCTTCCAGATCTGTTAGTTTTGGCATGACAATGACCATAGGAGCTGGAAAGACAGTAAAGACAGATCAGGAACCAGGCTAGATAATCAGTACTTTATTATGGTAAATAATGTGGACTGCATGTTGCAAAATTGCAAATAATTGTCAATCATTCATTTTTACCAGTAAGAAACTGCTAACAACCGAAAACTGCCAGCCAACTTTCTAGCACAAAAAGTCAAAAGAATTGCAACTGAAGCCGAAAATATACAGTCAAAGAGGAGAATAATTATCTATTTGTATTAAATAGAGACATAATAACACAAAGGAAATGTGACACAGTGTGAATGATAACAAGTGCAGGAAATGAAGACATTGATGAAGATGCTGGTAACTCATTTGGTCTACCCATTCCTCTTTTCTCTTGACATTGTGACCCTGCACCTGTAGATGTTTGCTGGATATTCGTACGGATCTTCTGTGCTCCTTTGCTCCCCTGTTGACAGTGTAGGTAGGGAGGGAGAGAGAGAGAAGGAGAGAGAGGGAGAGAGAACAAGATAGGTTCACACACACACACATATTACCTGCCCTAGAAACGTCAGTCTGACTCAGTGTTTGTCATCCTGTTGTTGTTGTAGAAGTAGAGG
>NW_026290921.1:62500-102500 GCF_023373465.1 Oncorhynchus keta | reverse complement strand
CTAGGTTCCTTCCTAGGTTCCTGCCCTTTTCATTAATTTACACACAATACCCCATAATGACAAAGCAAAAACAGGATTTTAAAAATGTTTGCAAATTCATAATAATACAAAAAAAAGACATATTACATTTACATAAGTACTCAGACCCTTTACTCAGTACTTTGTTGAAGCGCCTTTGGCAGCGATTACAGCCTCGAGTCTTATTGGGTATGAAACTTGGCACACCTGTATTTAGGGAGTTTCTCCCATTCTTCTCTGCAGATCCAAGCTATGTCAGGTTAGATGGGGAGTGTCGCTGCACAGCTATTTTCAGGTCTCTCCAGAGATGTTCAATCGGGTTCAAGTCCGGGCTCTGACTGGGCCATTCAAGGTTCATTCAGAGACTTGTTCTGAAGCCACTCCTGCATTGTCTTGGCTGTGTGCTTAGGGCCATTGTCCTGTTAGAAGGTAAACCTTCACCCCAGTCTGAGGTCCTGGGAGCTCTTGAGCAGGTTTTCATCAAGGATCTCTCTGAACGTTCATCTTTCCCTCAATCCTGACTCCCAGTCGCTGCCGCTGAAAAACATTCCCACAGCATGATGCTGCCACCATCATGCTTCACCATAGGGATGGTGCCAGGTTTCCTCCAGACATGACGCTTGGCATTCAGGCCAAATAGTTCAATCTTGGTTTCTTCAGACCAGAGAATCTTGTTTCTCATGGTCTGAGAGTCTTTAGGTGCCTTTTGGCAAACTCCAAGCGGGCTGTCATGTACCTTTTACTGAGGAGTGGCTTCCATCTGGCCACTCTACCATAAAGGTCTGATTGGTGGAGTGCTGCAGAGATGGTTCTTCTGGAAGGTTCTACCATCTCCACAGAGGAACTTTGGAGCCCTGTCAGAGTGACCATCGAATTCTTGGTCACCTCCCTGACCAATGACCTTCTCCCCTGATTGCTCAGTTTAGCTGGGAGGCCTTGGTGGTTCCAAACTTCTTCCATTTAAGAATGATGGAGGCCACTGTGTTCTTGGGGACCTTCAATGCTGCAGAAAGTTTGTGGTACCCTTCCCCAGATCTGTGCCTTGACACAATCCTGTCTGAGAGCTCTATGTACAATTCCTTTGACCTCATGGCTTGGTTTTTGCTCTGACATGCATTGTCAACTGTAGAACCTTATATAGACAGGTGTGTGCCTTTCCAAATCATATCCAATCAATTGACTTTACCACGTGTCAATGTAAACAGGATGCACCTGAGCATCTCATAGCAAAGGGTAAGAATCCTTATGTAAATAAGGTATTTCTGTTTTTTATGTTTAATACATTTGCAAATATTTCTAAAAAACGTTTTTTTGCTTTGTCATTATTGGGCACTGTCCCTTGCCTGTCCTGACTCCGAGCCCACCTGGTTTTGACCCTTGCCTGTCCTGACTCCGAGCCCACCTGGTTTTGACCCTTGCCTGTCCTGACTCCGAGCCCACCTGGTTTTGACCCTTGCCTGTCCTGACTCCGAGCCTGCCTGCCTGACCTCTCTGCCTGTCCCTGAGCCTGATTGCTGTCCTGTACCTTCGCTCCACCCCTGGATGACTGAACTCTGCCTGTCCCTGACCCTGAGCCTGCCTGCCTGACCTCTCTGCCTGTCCCTGACCCTGAGCCTGCCTGCCGTCCTGTACCTTTGCTCTTACTCTGGATTATCGACCCCTGCCTGTCTTGACCTGTCGTTTACCTGCCCCTATTGTTACAATAAACATTGTTACTTCACATAGTCTGCACTTGGGTCTTATCTTGATCCGTGATAGTAACATAACAACCTTTTGGATAAAGTCAAGGTGTCTGAGTACTCTCTGAATGCACTGTATTGCCATAATATAACACTTGAATGTTTTGTAATGTTTACTGTTCAGTTTTGATTGTTTATTTCACTTTTGATTATTATCTATTTCACTAGCTTTGTCAATATAAACATGTTTCCCTTGCCAATAAAGCCCTTTGAATTGGGAGAGAGAGAGAACACCATTGTAAATACAACCCATATTTATGTTTGTTTATTTTCCCTTTTGTACTGTTTGCACTATTTGCACATTGTTACAACACTGTATATAGACATTATATGACATTTGAAATGTCTTTATTCTGTTGGAACTTGTGAGTGTAATATTTACTGTAAACATATGTTTCCCATGCCAATAAAGCCCCTTGATTTCCTTTTGTGATGAGTTGATTATCTAAGTTTGTGTAATTTGTGTTAATTCATTGCAGGATGGACAGTAACATCTGTCTGGAGGGTTTGAGGGTAGTGACAGCAAGTCTTTCTGTTTTTTCACCTTGCTTAACACTGTTTGTCATGTTTGAGTCTATAGTGGTTGTAAACTGCTTTCACCTTCCCCATCTCTATGTTGTCAGAGTCAAATGTTCTGCTTGTAAACTGCTGGTGAATTCAGAGTTAAAGAGGCCACAGTAAAACATATTCTTATTAGTCTATTTAGTAGTCAAGATCTGTCTGTCTAAGGACACACTGATTTGTGTCTGTCTCTTGAGGTTGTCATCCTATTTGCCTCCCCATCTCTTCTCCTCATCTTCTCCTCCCAACCCTTCTTATCCCCTCCTCCCTGCCTCCCTCCACCCTGTCTAGAACATGAAGCCTTTGAAGATTACATTGTGCTTCGTCTCCCAAAAAAGCCCCTGCGCGAAGAGCGAGAGACCCTGTCTCCTGAGGACTGTGCGGTGTGTGTGTGTGTGTCTGTGTCAGAACACCTGTGGGGTTTTTAGAAGGGGGAGAGGTGTGACTCTCTCCCCAGAGGGTTCTCCACTGGAAATAGAGCACACTGACTCTCTTATGCTTGTCACACAGTGAGGTAGTATAAAACCACATGGGCTTTGTTTTCCCACAGACAGGCAGAGAGAACATCCTTTCTCTTTTACTTTCCCTCCCTCCCTCCCTCCCTCCCTCCCTCCCTCCCTCCCTCCCTCCCTCCCTCCCTCCCTCCCTCCTTCCCTCCCTCCCTCCCTCCCTCCCTCCCTCCCTCCCCCTCCCTCCCTCCCTCCCTCCCTCCCTCCCTCCCTCCCTCCCTCCCTCCCTCCCCTTCCTTCCTTCCTTCCCTCCCTCCTCCCTCCCTCCCCCTCCCTCCCTCCCTCCCTCCCTCCCTCCCTCCCTCCCTCCCTCCCTCCCCCTCCCTCCCTCCCTCCCTCCCTCCCTCCCTCCCTCCCTCCCTCCCTCCCCCCCTCCCTCCCCCTCCCTCCCTCCCTCCTCCCTCCCTCCTCCTCCCTCCCTCCCTCCCTCCCTCCCTCCCTCCCTCCCTCCCTCCCTCCTTCCTTCCTTCCTTCCTTCCCTCCCCCCTCCCTCCCTCCCTCCTTGCCCCTCCCTCCCTCCCTCCCTCCCTCCCTCCCTCCCTCCCTCCCTCCCTCCCTCCCTCCTTCCTCCCTCCCTCCCTCCTTCCCTCCCTCCCTCCCTCCCTCCCTCCCTCCTTCCCCACCTCCCCTCTCTTTCCCTCTCAATTCCATTCAGTTCAATTCAAAGGGCTTTATTGACATAGGAAACATGTTTATTGCCAAAGCAAGTGAAAAAGGGAATAAACAAAGTGAAATAAACAATCAAAGGTGAACAGTAAACATTTCACTCACAAAAGTTTCAAATAAATAGAAACATTTTTTAAAATCCTTATGGCTATGTATAATGTTATAACGATTTGCAAATAGTTGAAGTACAAAAGTGAAAATAAATAAACATAAATATGGGTTGTATTTACAATGGTGTTTGTTCTTCACTGGTTTCCATTTTCTTGTGGCAACAGGTCACATATCTTGCTGCTGTGATGGCACACTGGTGTTTCACCCAGCAGATATGGGAGTTTATCAACATTGTATTTGTTTTCTAATTCTTTGTGGATCTGTGTAATCTGAGGGAAATATGTGTCTCTAATATGGTCATACATTTGGCAGGAGGTTAGGAAGTGCAGCTCATTTTCCACTTCATTTTGTGAGCAGTGTGCAAATAGCCTGTCTTCTCTTGAGAGCCAGGTCTGCCTACGGTAGCCTTGGTTAATAGCAAGGCTATGCTCACTGAGTCTGTTAAAGCTTTCCTCTCTCCCTCCATGCTTCCCTCTCTACCCTCCCCTCCATTCTCCTTCTCTCCCTTTCTCCCTTTCTCCCTCCTCCCCCTTCCCCTCTCTCACCACTCTCCTCTCACCACTCTCCTCTCCCCTCTCATCCTCTCTCATCCTCTCTCATCTTCTCTCATCCCCTCTCATTCCCTCACCCCTCTATGTTTCCAGTCTGTAGTATGAACCACAGCTGTTCCAGTAGCCTGAGTCTGAATGTGCTGATGCAGCCATAATAAGTCACGCCGCAGATCCCCCTCACCTCACATTCCCTCTATGGTTCCATAGACACAGCATTACAGGACAGGATGCTTTGTTTCAGGATGGGATTCCCCACATGAACACATACTATGGTATACTATGGTAGAAATACTATCGTATTCACTGTAGTGTTTTTACTTTAATATTCACTGTAGTGTATTTGTGGTCTAAAGTCTGCAAAAACACTACATTGAACACAGTAGTACACTGTATTATACTCTAATATTGACAGCCGTGGTATATTGGCCATTTACCACTAACCCCGACGTGCCTTATTACTATTATAAACTTGTTACCAACATAATTAGAGCAGTAAAAATAATGGTTTTGTCATACCCGTGGTATACGGTCTTATTTACCACGGCTGTCATCCAATCAGCATTCAGGGCTCGAACCACCCGTTTATAATGTAGGATTTACTGTATTATGTATTATCTTTGGCATAGAAGTGGGCTTTCTCCTTCAGAAAACCTACTAGAGAGCAAATTTTCCATAACCTGTAGATAAGACTGGTGGCTGAACAGAAAGTTCAGCGCATTTACTCATTTCTACAACCTGTAAGGAACACAATATGGTCTATACTTGGCATGTAGATTTCTCACTTATGTGTGTCACAAATTGAGATATGCGGGAGGGGAATGGGCAGGGTATATGTCAATTAAAAACTGTAGTATGTACATTAGTTTAAAAAAGAGTTGTGTATTTGTGGACAGTACTGTAGTATTTACTACAGTGTATTTTTTGCAGATAATACTTAGTATTTACTATAGTATTCCACAGTATATTATAACATTCTATAGAAAGTACTACATATGATTGAGGGATACTACAGTGTGTAGTATAGTATTATACAGTATACTACAGATTATAATTCTACAGTACGCACTGTAATATTCTATAGTAAACTGTAGTATTTTGTCATGTGGGTCATCACACCCCAGAAGAGGAATAGGAGGAAGAGGAAGAGGAGGGGAGGGTGGAAACTCCCCTGTGAGTCGTCCTTCCTTGATATTTTTTGTGATTTCCGGTATCCCCGGGGATAGTAATACACACACACACACACATTGTTCTCTCTCTGTAGATGATTGTCTGTGGGAGGCCAGACATGAAGCAGTAATGAGAGGAGGTGTCATCGCCCACCAGTGTCTGCTGTAAACCCCAAACGACAGAGGCTTTCCTCTGAAACACACACACACAGAGGGGAGAGTGGAAGGAGGAATGGAATGTCTCCATCACGTTGCTTTCCCCTCACTATCCAGTTCAGCAACTCGCTCTCTTTTTCTCTCTACTTTATCAATCCTATAGAAAGTTTGTGAGCAGAACTGAAAAAGCGTGCGAGCAAGTGCGAGCAAGGAGGTCGACAAACGTGACTCAGTTGCACCAGCTCTGTCAGGAGGAATGGGCCAAAATTCACCCAAATTATTGTGGGAAGCTTGTGGAAGGCTACCCGAAACGTTTGACCCAAGTTACAATTTAAAGGCAATGCTACCAATGTATGTATGCAAACTTCCGACTTCAACTGTACACAATTTGAATCTCCTACTTTTTATCTCCTACTTTCTTTCTGTGTTGTTGTCTTCGTGTCATTCTCTTAGTGTCGTTGTCTCAGTGTTGTTGTCTCAGTGTCGTTCTCTGTGTCATTATTTGTGTCGTTTTCTCAGTGTCACTCTCTCAGTGTCCTTCTCTCTGTGTCGTTGTCTCAGTGTTGTTGTCTCAGTGTCGTTGTTGTCACGCCCTGGTCTTAGTATTTTGTGTTTTCTTTATTATTTTGGTCAGGCCAGGGTGTGACATGGGTTTATTATGTGGTGTGTTTTGTCTTGGGGTTTTTGTAGGTATTGGGATTGTGGTATAGTGGGGTTGTCTAGAATAGTCTATGGCTGCCTGGAGTGGTTCTCAATCAGAGGCAGGTGTTTATCGTTGTCTCTGATTGGGAACCATATTTAGGCAGCCATATTCTTTGAGTCTTTCGTGGGTGATTGTTCCTGTCTCTGTGTTTGTTTGCACCAGATAGGCTGTTTAGGTTTTTTCACGGTTATTGTTTTTGTATACTGTTCGTGTTTTCGTCTTTGTTAAAGATGTATACAAATAACCACGCTGCATTTTGGTCCTCCTCTCCTTCACCGGAAGAAAACCTTAACAGTTGTCTTAGTTTCGTTCTCTTAGTGTCGTTCTCTCAGTGTCGTTAACTCAGTGTCCTTCTCTCAGTGTCGTTAACTCAGTGTCCTTCTCTCAGTGTCGTTCTCTGTGTCATTATTTGTGTCGTTGTCTCAGTGTCGTTCTCTCAGTGTCTTTATGTGTGTGTGGAGGGGTCTGGACACAAACAGAACTTTGCCATTATTCTGAAATGTCTGGCTCTCCACCCACCCATGCTACCGTTTTATCAAAAGGAAGTCTCTAATATGGCTTATTTCATATATTAATATAATATGATATACTATATTATGCTACATATTTATGGATTGTCACACACACTCACCAATGGCTTTTTATTACATCAAAGTCAATGGCTTCATATCTCAATAGTAAGATCCCACCCATGCATACCATCAAGTGGAGCATCAAATAGTAGCAATCCTATTCTGCTGTATGTCACAAAATGGTCTGCTGTTGCTTAAACTAACATTGTTGGACCAGAAATGCGCATTGGGTCTAATGTCAAGTTTTCTCGTCATTCTAGTAGAGTTTTGCGTCATAGTTCTCCAGTCTGATAAGTTGATTTAGGGGATTTTCCAGTTTAAATATAGAAGGAGAGAGAAAGAGAGGGAGGGAATGAGAGACAGAAGAGAGAGTCAGTCCGTCTCCCTCTAACACCTGCTCCTGGATTACCACCATACTGACAGGCCAGATGTTGGCCTGATCCTGTTGCTGTGTGTGTTTATCATGAGCTTATAGTCAATAAGCAAACAAATGTGGAAGATACAAGGACACGGAATAAAAGTCAACTATTGTACCAACACATCTTTCGTCAGAGTGTAATATGATTATGGTTAGTCATTTTGCAGATGCATTAGTTTCTGTCAGCACTTGTTTTAGGAAGAGAGGGAGAGAGAGCAGCTGTTTCGGTTGCGTAAGTGGATGGGAGAAGTGAAGGAGGGGTGAGGATGAGGGGAGGATAAAATGGGGAGGGGGGAGGGACATGGGCTTGTCTGAAAGGGTAGCAGTAATCCTCCTCCTGCTGTTTGGCTTACCGACAGAAACACCAGTGTCCAAAATCCCCTTCCTCCCTCTCTGACGCCTCCAACTAATGTTCAGGACATCAGAGCATCTGACATAATCATACACACACACACACTTGCACGCTCACACAGCTGCAGCAGCATCAGGACAGAGGTCATCAGGATATCTGACAGTAAACCCACACACAAACTTTCCGTATAGATATACACACAAATATGAGAACAGCATGACATGACACACACACACGCACGCACGCACGCACGCACACACACACACACACACACACACACACACACACACACACACACACACACACACACACACACACACACACACACACACACACACACACACACCACATACCTGCTGCTCACACCTGACAATTACACACCATTATGTAGCAACTAGCTCTAAGAAAACGTTGCAGTATTTTTTTTTATGTACTATCTTTGACATTATTAGCTCAGGAAATGTTTTGTGTCATTACATATAGCTGGGAAGAACTATTGGATTTTAGAGCGGCAGTAACTCACCAGAACTACCAGCATTACGACCAGGAATTACGACTTCCCTTTGTTCACTCTTCCCAGAGCAATGAAACTTATTCCTGAGGCCGACCCAAAACGTCGCCGGCGGAGGAGAGGCACTCGAGGCGGCCTGCTGGTTCGATGTAGGAGGCGCGCACACCAACAACCGCTTCCGAGTATATTACTCGCTAATGTTCAGTCTTTGGATAATGATGTTGATGAGCTTAGACCAAGGATTTCTTTCCAGAGAGACATCAGGGCCTGTAACATACTTTGTTTCATGGAAACATGGCTCTCTCGGGATACTCTGTCGAGTCAGTAAAGCCAGCAGGATTCTCAGTACAACGCGCAAACAGGAATAAATATCTCTCCGGGAAGCAGAGGGGTGGGGGGGGTCATGATTAATGACTCATGGTGTAATTCTAGGAACATACAGGAACTCAAGTAATTTTGTTCACCCGACCTAGAATACCTCACAATTAAATGCCGACCATATTATCTCCCAAGAGAATTCTCCTTTGTCATGGCCAGGGCCATTTACATCCCAGCTCAAGCCGAAACCTTGACAGGCCTCAAAGAACTTCACTGGACCACATATCCTGAGGCTGCATTTATTGTAGCTGGGGATTTTAACAAAGCAAATCTGAGGACTAGGCTGCCAAAATTCTGCTAGGCTGCCAAAATTCTGCCAACATATTGACTGACCTACTCGTGCTACGAAGACTCTCAGCCATTGCTATTCAAACTTCCAGGACGCTTACAAGGCCCTCCCCCACCCTCCTTTCGGCAAATCTGACCACATCACCATCTTGCTCCTCCCGACCTATAGGCAGAAACACAAACAGGAAGTGCCCGTGCTTCGTACTATTCAACGCAAGTCTGACCAATCGGAATCCACGCTTCAGGATTGTTTTGATCATGTGCACTGGGATATATTCTGGGTAGCATGTGAAAATAATCTAGACGCACGGTGTCTGAGTTCATAAGGAAGTGTATAGGAGATGTAATACTCACTGTGACTACTAAACCTACCCTAACCATAAACTGTGGATAGATGGTAGCATTCGCTCGAAACTGAAAATGCAAACCACCGCATTTAACAATGGCAAGGCGACCGGTAATATGGCAGAATATAAACAGAGTAATAATTCCCTCTGCAAGGCAATCAAACAAGCTAAACTTTAGTATAGAGATAGTGGAGTCGCAATTCAATGGCTCAGACACGAGATGTATGTGGCAGGGTGTACAGACAATCACAAACTTCAAAAGGAAAACCAGCCACGTCGCCGAGACCAACGTCTTGCTTCCGGACAGGCTAAACACATTCTTCACACCCTTTGAGGATATCACAGTGCCACTGTGAAATACAAATAAAAACAGTAGCCTAAATGTAGGCAAATTTTGCTGTAGGGCAATGAGGAGATTCAGGATCTTTCCCCCACATGTTTCCATTGCAATTCCATTGTTTTGGTCGAGTTCCATTGACCTCTGCCTCATCTATCTCTATCTATACTTCTCTTCATATTATACTCTTCCCCCATAAGTACAGATTGACTTTTGTTAGGGATCAATACGATGCCACCAGATGTGAAGAGAAAGAACAGTGAAGAACATGGGAAGGTGGCTGCTTACTTTGTAATGGTATTTGTTTCCTGTGACGGTTCACTTTACCTCCCAGTACTTAGTCTGTGCAGACGGTGTGTGTGTGTGTGTGTGTGTGTGTGTGTGTGTGTGTGTGTGTGTGTGTGTGTGTGTGTGTGTGTGTGTGTGTGTGTGTGTGTGTGTGTGTGTGTGTGTGTGTGTGTGTGTGTGTGTGTGTGTGTGTGTTGGCCACCTGGGGTCTTTCCTCCTTGGTCATGGCAGAAGTATCACAATGATTAACATATGTGTGTGTGTGTGTGTGTGTGTGTGTGTGTGTGGGTGTGTGCGTGCGTGCGTGCGTGCGTACGTACGTGTGAACGGTGAGCCATCCTGTACTCAGACAGGAGAGGCTTTAATGAACACACCAGGGAAATGGAGAGCAGGGGAATGGAGGCTGGAGCACTGCATTCTGGGAAGGTAGCAGCCACAGTTGATGGGGCATCTGTCCAATGATGGATGAGCTGAAATAGAGCACCTTGTGTGAAACATACTGAATATATTAATAAAGTCAACTTCCCACGTCTCCAAAGAGTCTCCATTTGGATAAGTATCATGATTACATTCAACTTACTGTGTGTGTGCGTGGGTGTTTTGTTTGTTTGTGTGTGTGTGCGTGTGTGTGTGTGCTTATGTGTGCGTGCATACGTGTGTCTGTGTTTGTCTGTCAATGTGTGTCAGTGTGTGAGCCTAAGCAAACACAAATAGCATTCACAATCAGCAGCCCTTCCCTTTCTAATATACTGTAGAGAAACAGTCCCTTCCCTTTCTAATGTACTGTAGAGTGACAGTCCCTTCCCTTTCTAATGTACTGTAGAGAAACAGTCCCTTTCTAATATACTGTAGAGAGACAATCACTTCCCTTTCTATTATACTGTAGAGAAACAGTCCCTTTCTAATGTACTGTAGAGAGACAGTCCCTTCTCTTTCTAATATACTGTAGAGAAACAGTCCCTTCCCTTTCTAATGTACTGTAGAGAGACAGTGCCTTCCCATTCTAATATACTGTAGAGAAACAGTCCCTTTCTAATATACTGTAGAGAGACAGTCCCTTCCCTTTCTAATATACTGTAGAGAAACAGTCCCTTTCTAATGTACTGTAGAGAGACAGTCCCTTCCCTTTCTATTGTACTGTAGAGACAGTCCCTTCCCTTTCTAATGTACTGTAGAGAGACAGTGCCTTCCCATTCTAATATACTGTAGAGAGACAGTCCCTTCCCTTTCTAATGTACTGTAGAGAGACAGTCCCTTCCCTTTCTATTGTACTGTAGAGAAAGTCCCTTCCCTTTCTAATGTACTGTAGAGAAACAGTGCCTTCCCTTTCTAATGTACTGTAGAGAAACAGTCCCTTCCCTTTCTAATATACTGTAGAGAAACAGTCCCTTCCCTTTCTATTGTACTGTAGAGACAGTCCCTTCCCTTTCTAATGTACTGTAGAGAAACAGTCCCCCTTTCTAATATACTGTAGAGAAACAGTCCCTTCCCTTTCTAATATACTGTAGAGAGACAGTCCCTTCCCTTTCTAATGTACAGTGTACTGAGAAACAGTCCCTTCCCTTTCTAATGTACTGTAGAGAGACAGTCCCTTCCCTTTCTAATGTACTGTAGAGAACAGTCCCTTCCCTTTCTAATGTACTGTAGAGAAACAGTCCCTTCCCTTTCTAATGTACTGTAGAGAAACAGTCCCTTTCTAATGTACTGTAGAGAGACAGTCCCTTCCCTTTCTATTATGTACAGTCCCTTCCCTTTCTAATATACTGTGGAGAAACAGTCCCTTTCTAATATACTGTAGAGAGACAGTCCCTTCCCTATTATACTAGAGAAACAGTCCCTTCCCTTTCTATACTGTAGAGAAACAGTCCCTTCCCTTTCTAATGTACTGTAGAGAAACAGTCCCTTCCCTTTCTAATGTACTGTAGAGAAACAGTCCCTTTCTAATATACTGTAGAGAGACAGTCCCTTCCCTTTCTAATATACTGTAGAGAAACAGTCCCTTTCTAATATACTGTAGAGAAACAGTCCCTTTCTAATGTACTGTAGAGAGACAGTCCCTTCCCTTTCTAATATACTGTAGAGAAACAGTCCCTTCCCTTTCTAATGTACTGTAGAGAGACAGTCCCTTCCCTTTCTAATATACTGTAGAGAGACAGTCCCTTCCCTTTCTAATATACTGTAGAGAGACAGTCCCTTCCCTTTCTAATATACTGTAGAGAAACAGTCCCTTCCCTTTCTAATATACTGTAGAGAAACAGTCCCTTCTAATATACTGTAGAGAAACAGTCCCTTCCCTTTCTAATATACTGTAGAGAAACAGTCCCTTCCCTTTCTAATATACTGTAGAGAAACAGTCCCTTCCCTTTCTAATGTACTGTAGAGAAACAGTCCCCCTTTCTAATATACTGTAGAGAGACAGTCCCTTCCCTTTCTAATATACTGTAGAGAAACAGTCCCTTTCCTTTCTAATATACTGTAGAGAAACAGTCCCTTTCTAATATACTGTAGAGAAACAGTCCCTTCCCTTTCTAATATACTGTAGAGAGACAGTCCCTTCCCTTTCTAATATACTGTAGAGAAACAGTCCCTTCCCTTTCTAATATACTGTAGAGAAACAGTCCCTTCCCTTTCTAATGTACTGTAGAGAGACAGTCCCTTCCCTTTCTAATATACTGTAGAGAAACAGTCCCTTCCCTTTCTAATATACTGTAGAGAAACAGTCCCTTCCCTTTCTAATGTACTGTAGAGAGACAGTCCCTTCCCTTTCTAATATACTGTAGAGAAACAGTCCCTTTCTAATATACTGTAGAGAAACAGTCCCTTCCCTTTCTAATATACTGTAGAGAGACAGTCCCTTCCCTTTCTAATGTACTGTAGAGAGACAGTCCCTTCCCTTTCTATTATACTGTAGAGAGACAGTCCCTTCCCTTTCTATTATACTGTAGAGAAACAGTCCCTTCCCTTTCTAATATACTGTAGAGAAACAGTCCCTTTCTGATGTACTGTAGAGAGACAGTCCCTTCCCTTTCTAATATACTGTAGAGAAACAGTCCCTTCCCTTTCTAATATACTGTAGAGAAACAGTCCCTTCCCTTTCTAATGTACTGTAGAGAGACAGTCCCTTCCCTTTCCAATATACTGTAGAGAGACAGTCCCTTCCCTTTCTATTATACTGTAGAGAGACAGTCCCTTTCTATTACACTGTACAGAGACAGTCGCTTCCCTTTCTAATATACTGTAGAGAAACAGTCCCTTTCTAATGTAATGTAGAGAGACAGTCCCTTCCCTTTCTAATATACTGTAGAGAAACAGTCCCTTCCCTTTCTAATGTACTGTAGAGAGACAGTCCCTTCCCTTTCTAATATACTGTAGAGAGACAGTCCCTTCCCTTTCTAATATACTGTAGAGAAACAGTCCCTTCCCATTCTAATATACTGTAGAGAAACAGTCCCTTTCTAATATACTGTAGAGAAACAGTCCCGTTCTAATATACTGTAGAGAAACAGTCCCTTTCTAATATACTGTAGAGAAACAGTCCCTTTCTAATATACTGTAGAGAAACAGTCCCTTTCTAATATACTGTAGAGAAACAGTCCCTTTCTAATATACTGTAGAGAAACAGTCCCTTTCTAATATACTGTAGAGAAACAGTCCCTTTCTAATATACTGTAGAGAAACAGTCCCTTTCTAATATACTGTAGAGAAACAGTCCCTTTCTAATATACTGTAGAGAAACAGTCCCTTCCCTTTCTAATGTACTGTAGAGAGACAGTCCCTTCCCTTTCTAATATACTGTAGAGAGACAGTCCCTTCCCTTTCTAATATACTGTAGAGAAACAGTCCCTAATATACTGTAGAGAGACAGTCCCGTTCTAATATACTGTAGAGAAACAGTCCCTTTCTAATATACTGTAGAGAAACAGTCCCTTCCCTTTCTAATATACTGTAGAGAAACAGTCCCTTCCCTTTCTAATATACTGTAGAGAAACAGTCCCTTTCTAATATACTGTAGAGAGACAGTCCCTTCCCTTTCTAATATACTGTAGAGAAACAGTCCCTTTCTAATATACTGTAGAGAAACAGTCCCGTTCTAATATACTGTAGAGCGACAGTCCCTTCCCTTTCTAATATACTGTAGAGAGACAGTCCCTTCCCTTTCTATTATACTGTAGAGAGACAGTCCCTTCCCTTTCTAATATACTGTAGAGAGACAGTCCCCCTTTCTAATATACTGTAGAGAAACAGTCCCTTCCCTTTCTAATATACTGTAGAGAGACAGTCCCTTCCCTTTCTAATATACTGTAGAGAGAACAGTCCCTTCCCTTTCTAATATACTGTAGAGAAACAGTCCCTTCCCTTTCTAATATACTGTAGAGAGACAGTCCCTTCCCTTTCTAATATACTGTAGAGAAACAGTCCCTTCCCTTTCTAATATACTGTAGAGAAACAGTCCCTTCCCTTTCTAATATACTGTAGAGAGACAGTCCCTTCCCTTTCTAATATACTGTAGAGAGACAGTCCCTTCCCTTTCTATTATACTGTAGAGAAACAGTCCCTTCCCTTTCTAATATACTGTAGAGAAACAGTCCCTTTCTGATGTACTGTAGAGAGACAGTCCCTTCCCTTTCTAATATACTGTAGAGAAACAGTCCCTTCCCTTTCTAATATACTGTCCAGTCCCTTCCCTTTCTAATATACTGTAGAGAAACAGTCCCTTCCCTTTCTTCCCCCTTTTTCTAATGTACTGTAGAGAGACAGTCCCTTCCCTTTCTAATATACTGTAGAGAGACAGTCCCTTCCCTTTCTAATATACTGTAGAGAGACAGTCCCTTTCTATTACTGTAGAGAGACAGTCCCTTCCCTTTCTAATATACTGTAGAGAAACAGTCAAATCCCCCCTTTCTAATTTACTGTAGAGAGACAGTCCCTTCCCTTCTAATATACTGTACATCCCTTCCCTTTCTAGCAGTCCCTTCCCTTTCTAATATACTGTATATCTCAATATACTGTAGAGAACAGTCCTTCCTAAAACTGTAGAGACAGTCCCTTCCTTTCTAACAACTGTAGAGTCTGTAGAGAGACAGTCCCTTCCTTTCTAATATACTGTAGAGAAATGTACTGTAGAGAGACAGTCCTCAGTCCCTTCCCTTTCTAATGTACTGTGAGAAACAGTCCTTCCCTTCTGTAGAGAGACAGTCCCTTCCCTTTCTAATGTACTGTAGAGAGTCCCTATACTGTAGACAGTCCCTTCCCTTTCTATGACTGTAGAGAAACAGTCCCTTCCTTTCTATGTACTGTAAGAACAGTCTATACTGTAGAGAACAGTCCCTTCCCTTCCTATATACTGAAACTGTAGAGAGACAGTCCCTTCAGTGGACCCTTCTAATATACTGTAGAGAAACAGTCCCTTCTAATATACTGTAGAGAAACAGTCCCTTTCTAATATACTGTAGAGAACAGTCCCTTCCCCTATTCTAATGTACTGTAGAGAGACCAGGTCCCTGTAGAGAAACAGTCCTTCCCTTTCTAATATATGTACTGTCCCTTTCTAATATACTGTAGACAGTCCCTTCCCTTTCTAATACTGTAGAGAAACAGTCCCTTCCTTTCTAATATACTGTAGAGAAACAGTCCCTTCCCTTTCTAATATACTGTAGAGAAACAGTCCCTTCCCTTTCTAATATACTGTAGAGAAACAGAGAAATCCCTTCCCTTTCTATACTGTAGAGAAGTCCCTTCCCTTTCTAATATACTGTAAGAAACAGTCCCTTTCTGATATACTGTCAGTCCCTTCCCTTTCTAATATACTGTAGATTCAATATACAGGACACCGAATAGTAGAGAGACAGTCCCTTCCCTTTCTAATATACTGTAAGAGACAGTCCCTTCCCTTTCTAGATATAACAAACACTGTACAGTCCTAGCCCCTTTCTGACAGTCCCTTCCCTTTCTAATATACTCCCAGTCCCTTTCTAATGTACTGTAGAGAGACAGTCCCTTCCCTTTCTATTATACTGTAGAGAGACAGTCCCTTCCCTTTCTAATGTACTGTAGAGAGACAGTCCCTTCCCTTTCTATTATACTGTAGAGAGACAGTCCCTTCCCTTTCTAATGTACTGTAGAGAGACAGTCACTTCCCTTTCTATTATACTGTAGAGAGACAGTCCCTTCCCTTTCTAATGTACTGTAGTAGAGACAGTCCCTTCCCTTTCTAATGTACTGTAGAGAGACAGTCCCTTCCCTTTCTAATGTACTGTAGAGAAACAGTCACTTCCCTTTCTATTATACTGTAGAGAGACAGTCCCTTGCCTTTCTAATGTACTGTAGAGTGACAGTCCCTTCCCTTTCTAATGTACTGTAGAGAGACAGTCCCTTCCCTTTCTATTATACTGTAGAGAGACAGTCCCTTCCCTTTCTAATATACTGCAGAGAAACAGTCCCTTTCTAATATACCGTAGAGAGACAGTCCCTTCCCTTTCTAATGTACTGTAGAGAGACAGTCACTTTCCTTTATAATTTACTGTAGAGAGACAGGGGGGGGCTTTACAAGTAGGCCATCGTTATAAATAAGAATTTGTTCTTACTGTAACTGACTTGTTTAGTTCAAATAAATATATTGTTCCTGGAATTGTGAATTTGCGGAAAATGCTGAACCCAAAGATTAGACTCCTATAGGTCAAGGTTTAATAGACAGAAAGATATGCATATAATGAGATAGACAGGTTCCTCTGAGAGGTTGGTAGCAATCTGCCCCATTCCAAAAACAAGACACTCATCACGTGCTCATCCTTATCACTGTTCTCTCCCAGCTGCCTCTGAGAGCCCAGGCCATGGTCAAAACATAAGCCAACTAGCAAGGCCAGTGTGAACCATGAATAAGACGTCTCCATCACTTTAAAGTGCCTATAGCAGAATTGCATCCAGGAATGTCACAGGGCATTAAATGCTGTCTGATTGCCTCTTTATGTTGACCCCTAACTTCTGGTTTAAAAGGCAGCAACAATCTAGAACTTTTCAATAGCCAATGTTGTATCCTCTCACGTGCACAGAATGTGGTTTGTTTCTAGTGATTCCTCACAGCTCTCCTCTCACAACGTACAGCAGCAGGAATACTCCAGATTAAGTATCAGATACAAGGGGCTCAGCTCTTTGTTAGATCACTGTACTGTAGTAACTGCAGCTGGTCACACACTGTATGTCTCTTTTCCATGCATAACGCTAACACACATAAATAGACATGCACACACACTCAATTAAAATGTTCCATATGAATTAATACACCCTTATTAATGTCATGACCAGACTAATGAGTCCCGTTGTTTGATGATGAAAGCAGAGTGTTGATGAAAGGACTGTTGTCGTGTTCAGAGGGTTAGTGTGAAAGGAGAGAGCAGTATGAGCTTTGAATATGCCTGTGTGAGGTAGTTAGCCACAGTAGAAAGAGGATTAGTGTGTGTGTGTGTGTGTGTGTGTGTGTGTGTGTGTGTGTGTGCGTGTGTGTGTGCGTGCGTGCGTGTGTGTGTGTGTGTGCAAGCTCTAACAGTCTTACTGCAGAATCAGACATCCAAACCCTCGTCCATCATTTTGAATGGTTAAGTTAGGGGTTAAGGTTTGGGATAGGGTTAAATCCAAAACAATTCTAACTAGTGCCTAACACTGGGATTGAACTGCTTACCTGGACGGACTAATTTCACAGTGGATCATGAACGACCTGGCTGGCATGTGTGTGTTGTATTACATTTACCCCCCTCCCACCCTCTCTGTCTATATCCCTCTCGCTCAGTTTCTCCTTCCTCTCCCTCTCTCTCTCCCTCTCACTCAGTTTCTCCTCCCTCTCCCTCTTAATCCCTCTCGCTCAGTTTCTCCTTCTTCTCCCTTCTAACTATCCCTCTCACTCAGTTTCTCCTTCCTGGACAGACTATCCCTCTCGCTCAGTTTCTCCTTCCTCTCCCTCTCTCTGTCCCTCTCGCTCAGTTTCTCCTTCCTCTCCCTCTCTCTATCCCTCTCACTCAGTTTCTCCTTCCTCTCCTCTCTCTCCCATCTCGCTCAGTTTCTCCTTCCTCTCCCTCTCTCTCTCCCTCTCACTCAGTTTCTCCTCCCTCTCCCTCTCTCTATCCCTCTCGCTCAGTTTCTCCTTCTTCTCCCTCTCTCTATCCCTCTCACTCAGTTTCTCCTTCCTCTCCCTCTCTATATCCCTCTCGCTCAGTTTCTCCTTCCTCTCCCTCTCTCTATCCCTCTCACTCAGTTTCTCCTTCCTCTCCTTCTCTCTCTCCATCTCGCTCAGTTTCTCCTTCCTCTCTCTTTCTCTCTCTCTCAGTCCCCTCCTCTCTTTCTCTCTCTCCTCCCCCCTATCCTTTATCTCTCTCCTCCCCCTATCTCCATGTAACCTTCAGAATGAATCTGGACATTGTGTACAGTGTGAGTCATTGCTCATGAAGTCCAATTGTAATGGCAGGGTCATCCGATGTCCATCCCTGGGGTTTGAGAGTGTATTGAGAATCTTAGACGCTGTCTCCCTGACCCTCTGTAAACCCCCAGACAAACACACACACACACACACACACACACACACACACACACACACACACACACACACACACACACACACACACACACACACACACACACACACACACACACACACACACACACACACACCGTCCGCACACACTAAGTACTGGGAGGCAAAGTGACCCACTCTGGGGTGCACTGGGTTGATGTGTGACCTCAGGGTTCTACAGGGCTCTATACACACTTATGTACGAATGGTCAATAGTAGCACCTTCAAAATTGTATGAAATAAGTAAAACATGGTACTGTATGTCTGTTTTAATAACATAAAACCATTACTTCTCCTCTATCTTTCTCCTCCATCCTTCTTTCTTACTTCACATCTCTCTTCCTTTCTCTTTAAGTCAATCTCCTGCTGAATTGTCTCTGACAGCCATCACCATGGCAACTACACCTGTCAACTTTGTGCTCTTCCCACAGCCAGACACACAAACACATACAGTTATATATCAGGTGTTTTTTGGCCATTTCTTAGTTCCATTATGTTGCAGATTTTGCATTCAACAGATTATAATATGGAACACCACGTTACAAGTAGGGAGAATTTACTGTTGCGTTGTTACATTCAAACTGAACTCTGGATGCATCTAAACAGTGGTTGTGTTCCCTTCCTTTAGCATTAAATCCCATTGATGTATAAAGTATTACGGAGCACCACACTGTAGTAGTGATCAGCCCCAGGACATTGGACAACGGGCCTCAGTGCCTTAGAATAGGTTACTTATCCACTGCCAGAACCCCATTGCTTGGGCCTGCTGGTGAAATAGACCAAAATAGACGTACACTGTGAGTGTGCAGAGCACAGTACAGCCAAACCTCCCCTGGGGTGTTTCCTCTCTGGCTACCAGACTGGCCTCAGGTCAGGAGCAGAGAAACATGGTCATCACAATATATACTGAACAGATTGGTGGGCTTTTTGTTGGTGCAATGGCTAGGGCCAGGAGTTTTCTTTACTGTATGACACACACACACACACACACACACACACACACACACACACACACACACACACACACACACACACACACACACACACACACACACACACACACACACACACACACACACACACACAAACGACCACCTTTCATCTCAGAGATCAGAACACCACACTAAGGAGAACTATCTGATTATCAGTTTCCCCGTTGGTGATCAAATGGAATCCAAATCGAATTTGATTTGTCACATGTTTGTGTAGACTAAGAATGAAATGCTTACTTATGGGCCCTTTCCCCAATGCAGAGAGAAAAATAGAAACATAATAGAAAAATAACCCATGGAATAAATACACAATGAGTAATGATAGCTTGGCTATATACTGTACATGGGATACCAGTACTGAGTTGATGTGCAGGGGTATGAGGTTATTGAGGTAGATATGTATATATAACTACAAATAAAGTGACTAGGCAACAGGATAGATAATAATAAGTAGCGGCAGCGTATGTGATGAGTCGAAAGAGTTAGTGCAAAAAGGGTCAATGCAGACAGCCTGGGTGGCTATTTGGTTAAATGTTTAGCAGACTTATGGCTTGGGGATATACTCTTAGAAAAAACACTTGTTGTCCTGGCACCACACTGCCAGATCACTGACCTCCTTTCTATAGGCTGCCCCATCGTCGTCGGTGGTCAGGCCTACCACCGCAAACTCATTGATGGTGTTGGAGTCGTGTGCGGCCACACAGTTGTGGGTGAATAAGGAGAATAGGAGGGGACTAAGCATGCACCCCTGAGGGGCCCTCATGTTGACGGTCAGCGTGGCGGATGTGTTGTTGCCTACCCTCATCGCCTCATCGTCAAACACACACACACACACACTCCACTCTCCTCTCTCCTCTCTTCTTCTGCATGATCTGGCCCTTACGCTCGGAGGAGTACATCATTACATCATCATCGCGCCTCGATGACACCAGCTTCCTCCTGGCACCCTGTAACACAGTAACATGCTCTGATTTGATCTGCACGGAGTGGCTGGCTGGGCCAAACCATGAGCTGAAACACAATAATGTGTAACAGATTGATGTTTGGTAAAGGATCTCAATGATCACATCACTGGGTGGCATCAAGATTATCACTCTGTCTCTGCTGAAGTGTTGGAGTTTCAACCTGTTATGGAGTACACATTGTCATACTGCATTTGTCTTGGATCAGGCAGGGTGTTTGGGAGCCCAGTATTCGGTTCTCTAGTCAGCACATTCCCTCACCATTTTCTATATTAAAAAAGCTATAAGAATGTGCAATTGTTCACACTACCAGTATCAACTTATTTTTCAAAGAGCACCTCTTGTCTGACATCTATTACTAAACAAGCGTTCCTTTCTTTGTCTCAATGTACCATATTGATTTGTACTGATTGCACTTGCCTCGGTCTGGGCTGAATGTAAAGTAAACATCAAACTGTATCACACCACCTGAGTGCATGTTCTATACACCATTGTAACTCGATGAGTGGGTATCATTTCTACATCCTATAAAACCTCTCCTCAGGAAAACGTTAGTTTAGCCTAGTCATGAACAACTACACACGCTGTCTAAAGCCCATAGTCAACCTATTCATGAGTGCTGCTGTTTAAAACAACAATTATTAACGCTGTGCATCGCTAACCAGATGCTGGCTAGCAGCATACCACCCTCCATACCACGGCTGGCTTGCCTCTGAAGCTAAGCAGGGGTGGTCCTGGATGGGACACCAGATGCTGCTAGAAGTGGTGGAGGGCCAGTAGGAGGCACTGTTTCCTCTGGTCCCCCAAAAACTATATCCCAGGGTAGTGGTTGGGGACATTGCCCTGTGTAGGGTCACGTCTTTCGGATGGGACGTTAAAGATCCCATAACACTTATCGTAAGAGTAAGGGCATTAAGCCCGGCGTTTTGACTAAAATCCCAATCTGGCTCTCATACCATCATGGCCACCTAATCATCCCCAGTTTCCAATTGGCTCATACATCCCTCCTCCTCTCCTCTGTAACTATTCCCCAGGTCGTTGCTGTAAATGAGAACGTGTTCTCAGTCAACTTACCTGGTAAAATAATGTTTCAATAAAAAAAGGTCACTCTCCCACTGGGCTCTGGCAATCACCACCACACACAATCAATCAATCAATCAATCAATCAATCATTCAATCAATCAATCAAATGTAGTTTATAAAGCCCTTTATACATCAGGAGTTGTCACAAATTGTTATACAGTCTTAGCTGGTGCTGAGGTTTTAGTTGAAGTGTTATACATGCATCTGTGCTTTTCTGGGTCTGTGCCCTACTCACAGCTCTAGGACTACAGAGTACACACACACACACACACACACACACACACACACACACACACACACACACACACACACACACACACACACACACACACACACACACACACACACACACACACACACACACACACACACACACACACACACACACACACACACACACACACACACACACAGAGACTCACATATGCACAGGGAACACATGCACAGAGAGAAAGAGAGCTGCCTCCAGGGCTCTGACAGTCGAGGAGATGATCCCTTTACACACTTCCTCTCCCAGTCTCTTTCTGGAATGTCATGCTGCATCTCTACTCACAGCTACCGCTTCCCCGCATGGCCAAACTCTGCCATTTTACCCCTGGCTGCATATGAGAGAGAGAGAGAGAGAGAGAGAGAGAGAGAGAGAGAGAGAGAGAGAGAGAGAGAGAGAGAGAGAGAGAGAGAGAGAGAGAGAGAGACACACAGAGAGAGAGAGAGAGAGAGAGAGAGAGAGAGAGAGAGAGAGAGAGAGAGAGAGAGAGAGAGAGAGAGTACAGACTGATGCTCTATATACAGTACAGACTGATGCTCTATATACAGTACAGACTGATGCTCTATATACAGTACAGACTGATGCTCTATATACAGTACAGACTGATGCTCTATATACAGTACAGACTGATGTTCTATATACAGTACAGACTGATGCTCTATATACAGTACAGACTGATGCTCTATATACAGTACAGACTGATGCTCTATATACAGTACAGACTGATGCTCTATATACAGTACAGACTGATGCTCTATATACAATACAGACTGATGCTCTATATACAATACAGACTGATGCTCTATATACAGTACAGACTGATGCTCTATATACAGTACAGACTGATGCTCTATATACAGTACAGACTGATGCTCTATATACAGTACATACTGATGCTCTATATACAGTACAGACTGATGCTCTATATACAGTACAGACTGATGCTCTATATACAGACTGATGCTCTATATACAGTACAGACTGATGCTCTATATACAGTACAGACTGATGCTCTATATACAATACAGACTGATGCTCTATATACAGTACAGACTGATGCTCTATATACAGTACAGACTGATGCTCTATATACAGTACAGACTGATGCTCTATATACAGTACAGACTGATGCTCTATATACAGTACAGACTGATGCTCTATATACAGTACAGACTGATGCTCTATATACAATACAGACTGATGCTCTATATACAGTACAGACTGATGCTCTATATACAGTACAGACTGATGCTCTATACAGTACAGACTGATGCTCTATATACAGTACAGACTGATGCTCTATATACAGTACAGACTGATGCTCTATATACAGTACAGACTGATGCTCTATATACAGTACAGACTGATGCTCTATATACAGTACAGACTGATGCTCTATATACAATACAGACTGATGCTCTATATACAATACAGACTGATGCTCTATATACAGTACAGACTGATGCTCTATATACAGTACAGACTGATGCTCTATATACAGTACAGACTGATGCTCTATATACAGTACAGACTGATGCTCTATATACAGTACAGACTGATGCTCTATATACAGTACAGACTGATGCTCTATATACAATACAGACTGATGCTCTATATACAGTACAGACTGATGCTCTATATACAGTACAGACTGATGCTCTATATACAGTACAGACTGATGCTCTATATACAGTACAGACTGATGCTCTATATACAGTACAGACTGATGCTCTATATACAGTACAGACTGATGCTCTATATACAGTACAGACTGATGCTCTATATACAGTACAGACTGATGCTCTATATACAATACAGACTGATGCTCTATATACAGTACAGACTGATGCTCTATATACAGTACAGACTGATGCTCTATATACAGTACAGACTGATGCTCTATATACAGTACAGACTGATGCTCTATATACAACACAGACTGATGCTCTATATACAATACAGACTGATGCTCTATATACAGTACAGACTGATGCTCTATATACAGTACAGACTGATGCTCTATATACAATACAGACTGATGCTCTATATACAATACAGACTGATGCTCTATATACAGTACAGACTGATGCTCTATATACAATACAGACTGATGCTCTATATACAGTACAGACTGATGCTCTATATACAGTACAGACTGATGCTCTATATACAGTACAGACTGATGCTCTATATACAGTACAGACTGATGCTCTATATACAATACAGACTGATGCTCTATATACAATACAGACTGATGCTCTATATACAGTACAGACTGATGCTCTATATACAGTACAGACTGATGCTCTATATACAGTACAGACTGATGCTCTATATACAATACAGACTGATGCTCTATATACAATACAGACTGATGCTCTATATACAGTACAGACTGATGCTCTATATACAGTACAGACTGATGCTCTATATACAATACAGACTGATGCTCTATATACAATACAGACTGATGCTCTATATACAGTACAGACTGATGCTCTATATACAGTACAGACTGATGCTCTATATACAATACAGACTGATGCTCTATATACAATACAGACTGATGCTCTATATACAATACAGACTGATGCTCTATATACAGTACAGACTGATGCTCTATATACAGTACAGACTGATGCTCTATATACAGTACAGACTGATGCTCTATATACAATACAGACTGATGCTCTATATACAATACAGACTGATGCTCTATATACAGTACAGACTGATGCTCTATATACAGTACAGACTGATGCTCTATATACAGTACAGACTGATGCTCTATATACAGTACAGACTGATGCTCTATATACTGTACAGACTGATGCTCTATATACAGTACACTCTGTGAACCATGTTTTCAAGATGAACCTAATTTTGATTGTGTGATGCAGTTTTCATTCGAATGTGTGATTTTTCAAGTGATAAGAAAAATGTAATGTAATGCAAATTTTAAGCGGATTCATCAGAATAACAGACAGTACAGATAGACATCCTATTTCCAACCTTTGAGACACTATCTTACAGTACAACCCCTCTTCACCTCTCTCCATTTACTGTACTAAATATCTGTACTAAATATCACTCACAACACACACACACCCCTTTTTCCCACATCCACATCAAATTCTTCCTCATCATTATGGACAGTTCCACAATACAACAAATCAAAGCATCTGCCCTGGCTCCACAGAGCTCCCACAGCTCTCTCTCCATCACACATCTGCCTGGCTCCACAGAGCTCCCACAGCTCTCTCTCCATCACACATCTGCCTGGCTCCACAGAGCTCCCACAGCTCTCTCTCCATCACACATCTGCCTGGCTCCACAGAGCTCCCACAGCTCTCTCTCCATCACACATCTGCCTGGCTCCACAGAGCTCCCACAGCTCTCTCTCCATCACACATTTATTCCATCAGATGTTGGAGAGATGGAGCGACAGGCTGTTGAATTATGGGATTGGAGGCATACCATCTTAATCGAGCCGGTAGTCGAAGCGTATGTGTTGGTAGAGCTGGGTACTGTTCATTAGGCACAAAATAGGGAAACATTTGTGAAACAGGAAGGTGCTACCTGATTTGTTTAATAAGAAACACTTGTTTTCCTTTTCCTTTGCAAAATGCTTTGCTTCAGTGTGTCCTAATGAACTTGTCCCGAAGTGCACTGACATTTGATGAAATAGAGAAGGGGTGAATGAGTAGAATGGATCAATAACTCCCTCATCTGAAATGGCTTTGTGGAGTGGAAATGTTCTTAGCAAGTAGCAACAACAGCAGTGTTCTATCTTGATTGATCACTGTGATTGATTCGGGTGTTTTTTTATTTATGGCATTTTATGTCATATGCTGCTATTCATCTTGAAAGCTTCAGTTGACAAAACAATTAAATAATTTCTATCTTTGTGTGTGTGTTTCCAGGACCCCAGAAGCAAGCACAAGTTTAAGATCCACTCGTATGGCAGTCCCACGTTCTGTGACCACTGTGGCTCCCTCCTCTATGGACTCATCCACCAGGGGATGAAATGTGACAGTGAGTCAATCTCTAATGACACCTTTACTCAGGTGAACCATAAAATTGAGATGACTTTATTGGTCAAATGCACACAAGGTCCAACTTAAATGTGACTTTTAACCCCACCCCTCTGAAAGACACACATACAGAGGTTTTGTAGAGGAGCAGGGGGCTGTCACTCTGGGAGGCCAGGAGCTGCTGTGGTGCTTTGCTCAAGGGCACAAGGGCAGGCATTGGCATCTAGGATATGATACCAGCAACCCTCCAATTGCCAGTTTACTTCCCACCAGAGTTTTCCAGTCAGATCCGAGTTTCAAAATGGCAACCCTCTAGTTGCTGGCTCGCCTCTAACCGCTAGGCTGCCTGCCGCCCCAGAGAGTTCTAGGATCTAGGATCAGTGTTGCCTTTTAAATCATTATCAGTAAGGTTAAATTGACAGGGGGGGACCTGATCCTAGATTAGCACTTCTATGCTGACAAGTTTTATGAATATTGGCCCTGGGCCCCCTAGAAAGGCTGTACAGCCTCACACCAAGGCCAGGGAATCACAGGCTGCTTCCTGATTCTCCACACTGTTCCTGAAGAGTGCACTTGCCCACTCCCCATCATGAAAACTCCCTCCAGAATGACCTCCACCAAGCCAATGCTTTTGATGGGAGGTGTGGAGAATCAGTATGCAGCCACAGATCCTACACCCTTTTCATACTGTGCAATGTGACACATTTATACTGGGGGGAAATCACAGACGTGTGTGTGTGTGTGTGTGTGTGTGTGTGTGTGTGTGTGTGTGTGTGTGTGTGTGTGTGTGTGTGTGTGTGTGTGTGTGTGTGTGTGTGTGTGTGTGTGTGTGTGTGTGTGTGTGTGTGTGTGTGTGTGTGTGTGTGTGTGTGTGTGTGTGTGTGTGTGTGTGTGTGTGTGTGCGTGCGTGAATTGATTGACCACTGGTTTTCTACTAGAGGGCACATGGGAATAGCTTTACTTTTCATAAGGATGTGTAGTTCAGGGTAATACAGTATTCTCTATACTGTAACTGTCTCCAGTTAGCCCACTCTGACCCTTCTATTGCCTCATTCCTTCCACCTACACTCTGTTTCCCTCTGCTCTAATTCTCTCTCTCCCTATCTTTCCAAATGCCCCACTTCCCTCGTCAACTCTTTCTCTCCCTTGCTTTCTTCCTTTTCTCTCTCTCTCTCTCACTACCTCTCAACTCCCACCTCTCACTACCTCTCAACTCCCCCACCCCCCACTACCTCTCAACCACTCCCAACTCCTCTCACCCCCTCACCCCCTCACTACCTCTCAACTCACTCCCACCCCCTCACTACCTCTCAACCCACTCCCCCCTCCCCCCTCACTACCTCTCAACCCACTCCCACCCCTCACCCCCTCACTACCTCTCAACCACTCCCACCCCCACCCCCTCACTACCTCTCAACCCCTCCCTTCCCCTCACTACCTCTCAACCCACTCCCATCCCCTCACTACCTCTCAACCCACTCCCACCCCTCACCCCCCATCCCCCTCTCAAACCCACTCCCACCCCTCACTACCTCTCAACCCACTCCCCCCCCTCACAACCTCTCATCCTCTCCCCATCCCCTCACTACCTCTCAACCCACTCCCATCCCCTCCCTACCTCTCAACCCACTCCCACCCCCCCCCCTCACTACTCTCAACCCACTCCCATCCCCTCACTACCTCTCAACCCACTCCCATCCCCTCACTACCTCTCAACCCACTCCCATCCCCTCACTACCTCTCAACCCACTCCCATCCCCTCACTACCTCTCAACCCACTCCCATCCCCTCACTACCTCTCAACCCACTCCCATCCCCTCACTACCTCTCAACCCACTCCCATCCCCTCACTACCTCTCAACCCACTCCCACCCCCTCACTACCTCTCAACCCACTCCCACCCCCTCACAACCTCTCATCCTCTCCCATCCCCTCACTACCTCTCAACCCACTCCCATCCCCTCCCTACCTCTCAACCCACTCCCACCCCTCACTACCCTCAACCCACTCCCATCCCCTCACAACCTCTCAACCCACTCCCATCCCCTCACTACCTCTCAACCCACTCCCATCCCCTCACTACCTCTCAACCCACTCCCATCCCCTCACTACCTCTCAACCCACTCCCATCCCCTCACTACCTCTCAACCCACTCCCACCCCCTCACTACCTCTCAACCCACTCCCATCCCCTCCCTACCTCTCAACCCACTCTCACTCCCATCCCCTCACAACCTCTCAACCCACTCCCATCCCCTCACTACCTCTCAACCCACTCCCACCCCCTCACTACCTCTCAACCCACTCCCATCCCCTCCCTACCTCTCAACCCACTCTCACTCCCATCCCCTCACTACCTCTCAACCCACTCCCATCCCCTCACTACCTCTCAACCCACTCCCATCCCCTCCCTACCTCTCAACCCACTCCCATCCCCCCCCACTCCTCTCACCTCTCAACCCACTCCCATCCCCTCACTACCTCTCAACCCACTCCCATCCCCTCACTACCTCTCAACCCACTCCCATCCCATCCCCTCACTACCTCTCAACCCACTCCCATCCCCTCACTACCTCTCAACCCACTCCCATCCCCTCACTACCTCTCAACCCACTCCCATCCCCTCACTACCTCTCAACTCACTCCCTTCCCTACCTCTCAACCCACTCCCATCCCCTCACTACCTCTCAACCCACTCCCATCCCCTCACTACCTCTCAACCCACTCCCTCCCATCCCCTCACTACCTCTCAACCCACTCCCATCCCCTCACTTCCCCTCAACCCACTCCCATCCCCTCCCTACCTCTCAACCCACTCCCACTCCCATCCCCTCACTACCTCTCAACCCACTCCCATCCCCACACTACCTCTCAACCCACTCCCCTCCCCACACATTTTCTACTCTCTCCATATCGCTCCCTATCTCTCCAAATGTCCCACCTCCCACTCTTCTTTCTTTCTTTTTCTTTCTTTCTTTCTTTCTTTCTTTCTTTCTTTCTTCTCTCTCTTATCTATCTTTCCCATACTCTCTCAACCCACTCCTGTTCCCTCCCCACACACGTCATTCTCTCTCCATCTCTCCCTGTCCACATCTATCACTCTCCTATCCTACCTCTCTAGCTTTCCCATCTATCACCCTTCCTCCCTCCTTCCCTCCCTCTCCATCCATCCATCTCTAGTGTCTCTGGTGGCAGAATTATAACAGATTGATATAAATTGATGTGGGGAGGCCTGAGGCCTGATGCCAACAAATTAGTTATTACATCCCAGCCTCCCGATCTGGCTGCCACTGGGGCTCTCCTGTCCTCCCACCTATAAAAAGAGAGGAGGAGGAAGAGGGGGAGGTGGAGGTGGAAAGAGGAAGGAAAGGGATAAATAGGAGTGAGGGCGGACGGTAATGGGTGAGGGAAAGAAAGAGAAGAATTGGGGATGAATAGGTTGAGGTAGAGTGGGCGGAGATAGAGGGATGAGGAGAAGCAGGGGTATGTTGGACAGATGAGTGTAGAGTAAGGACGAGGGTGAACGATAGGAATGATGATGGTGGGGCTGGATAGATGTGGGGAGAGAGGTATGGTGAGGGTGTATGAAGATAAAGAGATTGGGGATAGGGAAGGGGGGGTGAGGAAAGTAGGAGGTAGGCCTGTAGCCTCCTCTCCCTCTGGTCCCTCTCCTGTTTGTCTTCATTAGCTTCATTAGCCGCTAATAAAAACACTCAATGTGTTGTCCTCTAACACGCTTAGGGAATAAGAGGGAGAGAGAGAGAGAGAGAGAGAGAGAGAGAGAGAGAGAGAGAGAGAGAGAGAGAGAGAGAAGGCAGGCTCTGTCCAATACCTGGCTGGTCTATTGTAGAAATGGCAAATAAACACTATTGTTGGGTATTGCACAGCAGATAACTTGCAGACAAATTAAACACTGTTGTTAGGTATTGCACAGCAGACAACTTGCAGAGTGAGTGTTCACCATGACCAGTTAGCTGAACTATATTATGACCAGGTCCTAAACCTGTTATAAACTCAATGTGTTTGTGTGTGTTTGTCCAGCCTGCGACATGAACGTACACAATCAGTGTGTGATGAACGTGCCAAGCCTGTGTGGGACAGACCACACGGAGCGCAGAGGACGCATCTTCCTCAAGATCGACGTCAGCGGAGACAGGCTACACGTCACAGGTGAGTCACACGCTACAAGGGAGAGACATGACTAAATGAAACATGCTAGCTATCTGTAAGTGACATGACAGACTACACCACATGTTAGCTACATGTGAGTAGTGAGTGACATGACACAGACTACATGCTATATGCTAGCTACAATACATTTGACTGTAATGACACAGACTACATGCTACATGCTAGCTACATACATTTGACTGTCATGTCACAGACTACATGCTACATGCTAGCTACAATACATTTGACTGTCATGACACAGACTACATGCTACATGCTAGCTACAATACATTTGACTGTCATGTCACAGACTACATGCTACATGCTAGCTACGATACATTTGACTGTCATGTCACAGACTACATGCTACATGCTAGCTACGATACATTTGACTGTCATGTCACAGACTACATGCTACATGCTAGCTACGATACATTTGACTGTCATGTCACAGACTACATGCTACATGCTAGCTACGATACATTTGACTGTCATGTCACAGACTACATGCTACATGCTAGCTACGATACATTTGACTGTCATGTCACAGACTACATGCTACATGCTAGCTACGATACATTTGACTGTCATGACACAGACTACATGCTACATGCAAGCTACGATACATTTGACTGTAATGTCACAGACCACATGCTACATGCTAGCTACGATACATTTGACTGTCATGTCACAGACTACATGCTACATGCTAGCTACGATACATTTGACTGTCATGTCACAGACTACATGCTACATGCTAGCTACGATACATTTGACTGTCATGACACAGACTACATGCTACATGCAAGCTATGATACATTTGACTGACATGACGCAGACTACATGCTACATGCTACCTATATATGATTTATATGACACTTACAGTGTATGCTAGCTACAGTTGAGTGGCTTGGCACAAGTGTCATGCTATTCAAGGAGTCTGAGTGATGAGCTGCATTCTACATGTCATGGTCAGTCACATGCTACACACAACATTTGAGTGGCACCCTAATACCACCCTAGTCCGCAGAATGTGTGTGCCTCTTCCCTGTTTATATTTCTGTCGCTCTCTCATCTCCCTCTCATCTCCCTCTCCCTCTCCCCTCTCAATTCAATTTCATTTTAAGGGGCTTTATTGGCATGGGAAACACATGGTTCGGTTCGGGCCTGTGACAACGAGGAATGTTGGCAGAGGCCCCATCTGATACCCGTTCTCAGTCTGGGTGGGCAATACCCTCCTCGCCTCTCCCCTCCCCATTTCAACACAATCAGGGACTGTGAGACACATGGCCAGTGATGAGATTCAGTGTTTCACAGTTAATTTGATATATTCTGTCATTTCCTTTTTGGGTTCTTGTTGAAGTAAATACCTAGTTACTACCACATGTCAAGTGTGCGTGTTTGTTGGTGGGTGTGTGTGTTCCTGCTTGCATGGTGTGTAACTCTTTATCAGTGAGATGTATTGACAACCTTAAAGGGATACATACCCATAGACTTCCAGTCATTGTGCTAACGTTAGTTAGCATTGGCCCGAGAAACTACCTCTAACCCCCTATATAAAGAGACATAAAAATGTTATCCACAAGTTCATTTGACTCTGGGAAACTAAATAAAGGGTTTCATTGCCAAAATCCCAAAGTATGCCTTTAAGAGAAGAGGTAATTCACAGGGGCAATGAGTTAACAGTGACAGGGATGTCGATACAGTTGACAAGGCCCCCAGACTCTCTCAAAGAAGACGTTGAGGGTTACTGACTCAATCCCAGAGAGAGAGAAAGATACAATAGAAACACACATGTCACGAATGTCGTCAGGGAAATGACTGGACCAAGGTGCAGCGTGGTGAGCGTACATTTTTATTTTATTAAGAATGTCACAAAACAAGAAACAACAAAAATGAATGAGAAGCTGACTAGGGCTATACAGGCCACTAACACAGACAACTACCCACAACTAAGGTGTCAAAACAGGCTGCCTAAGTATGATTCCCAATCAGAGACAACGATAGACAGCTGTCCCTGATTGAGAACCATACCCGGCCAAAACATAGAAACAGAAAACATAGAAACAAAGAAACTAGAATGCCCACCCTAGTCACACCCTGGCCTAACCAAAATAGAGAATAAAAGCCTCTCTATGGCCAGGGCGTGACAGTAGTACTCCCCACTGGAGGCTTCGTGCCATGAATCCTCACTGGAGGCTTCGTGCCATGGATCATCACTGGAGGCAGACGACACACAATTAATCTTCTCCTTTCCCCCTTCTGTGCCATGGATCATCACTGGCAGACATATCAGAGACGGACATATGGACAGCCTGGATGCGTGGAGCTGCCACAGGGCTTACCAGGCTCGGGAGACATCACCAGGTGGCCTGGTTCTGAGAGCAGGCACAGGACTCACCAGGCTGGGGAGACATGTGAGGGGAGGCCTGGCTCTGGGAGCAGGCACAGGACCCCAGGCAAGGGCATACTGGAGGCCTCCACCTCTGGCCTGCAGGCACCTCCCTACCACTGAGGAAGTACAGTTCCCGCTCAGCCCAGTCAAAACTGTTCGCTGCTCTGGCCCCCAATGGTGGAACAAACTCCCTCACGGCCAGGACAGCGGAGTCAATCACCACCTTCCGGAGACACCTGGGAATACCTAGGATAGGGTAAGTAAGGGTAAGTAATCCTTCTCACCCCCCTTCCCCCAAAAAAAAAAAAAAATATTTAGATGCAAGCCCACTGGATGTCATAAGGTGTATGCACCAATTGGCACAGGCGTCTGGGCTATGAGACGCACCGGTTAGACATATGGACAGCCTGGATGCAGAGCTGCCACAGGGCTTACCAGGCTCGGGAGACATACAGGTGGCCTGGTTCTGAGAGCAGGCACAGGACTCACCAGGCTGGGGAGACATACAGGAGGCCTGGTTCTGGGAGCAGGCACAGGACTCACCAGGCTGGGGAGACATACTGGAGGCCTGGTTCTTGGAGCAGGCACCGGGTACACTGGGCCATCCTGGCTGGATGGTTACCTGGATGGTTACCGTCGCCCGGCAAATGTGGGGCGCTGGCACAGGACGCACTGGGCTATGCAGACGCACCGGAAACACAGTGCGCAGAGCCGACGCAGGATATCCTGGCCTGTAGAGACGCACTGGCGGCCAGATGCGCCGAGCCGGCACCACACGTCCTGGCTGGATGCCCACTCTAGCCGGCCGATGCGGGGAGCTGGAATGTAGCGCACCGGGCTGTGAACGCGCACTGGAGACACGGTGCCTGACCAGTACCACACTCCCTATGGTAAGCACGAAGAGTTGGCTCAGGTCTCCAACCTGACTCAGCCAATCTCCTCGTGTGCACCCCCAAAACATTGTTTGGAGTGGCCTCCCGGTCTTTCGTGCCAGCCGTGACCCTGTGTAATCCTGGGCCCTTTTACTTGCTGCCTCCGCCTTCCTCGCTGCTTCCACCTGCTCCCACAGCAGGCAATCCTTTCCCACCAGGATCTCCTTCCACGTCCAGGATCCTTTCCCGTTCAGGATGTCCTCCCACGTCCAGGATCCTTTCCCGTTCAGGATGTCCTCCCACGTCCAGGATCCTTTCCCGTTCAGGATGCCCTCCCATGTCCAGTCCTCCTTACGACGCTGCTTGGTCCGTTTGTGGTGGGTAGTTCTGTCATGAACGTCGTCAGGGAAATCACCGGACCAAGGTGCAGCGTGGTTAGCGTACATTTTCTCTTATTACGAATGTCGCCACCAAAACAACAAATACGAACGTGACGCTGACTAGGGCTATACAGGCCACTAACACAGACAACTACCCACAACTAAGGTGGCAAAACAGGCTGCCTAAGTATGATTCCCAATCAGAGACAACGATAGACAGCTGTCCCTGATTGAGAACCATACCCGGCTCTCTATGGCCAGGGCGTGACAACACAAGACAGAGAGATTAAGAGAGAAAAAAGACAGAAAGAGACTGAGAAAATGGAAGATAGAGTGGATGAGAGAATGTCACTAAAAATGAGTGAAAGAATGACAGAGAGAGAGAGAGAAAGAAAACAAAAAGAGAGAAGCAATGTATTTGAGCCAGAAGGTCTGCCAAGCTGAGGACTGAACAGTGGCATCAGATTGTGTATGTTCCCTGTGGCTTCCACAGACATGTGGAGGCCATTCTGGTGCAGCGCCATGTGAAGTTGATTAAATCTGTCCAGCCAAGAAAACACAAACACATCTCCAAGGCTCTCTCCAATACAATACGCCTCTCCACGCTCTTTTTGTCCCTCCTACATTCTCTCTCTCTCTTTCCCTCTCTCTCTTTCCCTTTCTCTCTTTGCCTCTCTCTCTCTCTCTTTCCCTCACTCTCTCTCTCTCTCTCTCTCTCTCTCTCTCACTCTACCTCTTTCCATAACACTGCCCTCTCCTCACTTTCACCTGTCCTCATCTCTCCTCTCATCTCCCCCTCCCTTTCTCCTCTGTCCTGCAATAACGTCTTCCTCTACTTCTCTAAAACTGTATTTTCCTCTCCCTCCTCACAGCTCTCTCCTTCAATACCCCACTATCATGTACAATCCCTCACTCCTATTTTCCTAAACATCCCTGCCTGCAGTCCTCACTTTTCATCCCCCTCTCATCTATACATCCTTCCCCACTTCCTCCTAAGTAAACCTGCTCCCCTCTCTCCTTGAATAATCCAGCATTCCCCTCTCCCTCTTTCTCCTCTCCCTCCTTCCCCTCTCCCTCTTTCTCCTCTCCCTCTTTCTCCTCTCCCATCTCCATCTTTCCCCTCTCCCTCTTTCCCCTCCCTCTTTCCCCTCTCACTCTTTCCACTATCCATCTTTCCCCTCTCCCTCTTTCTCCTCTCCATCTTTCCCCTCTCCCTCCTTCCCCTCTCCCTCTTTCCCCTCCCTCTTTCCCCTCTCACTCCTTCCACTATCCATCTTTCCCCTCTCCCTCTTTCCCATCTCCCTCCTTCCCCTCTTCCTCCTTCCTCTCTCCCTCTTTCCCCCCTCCTTCCCCTCCCTCTTTCCCTTCTACTTTTTTTTTTATCTCTCTCATTTCCTCCTCCCTCTATCTCTGTCCTCCTGTACCCAGCTCTTCTCACCCCCCTTCACCCTACTCTCCTCTTCTCTCCTCCCCTCCACCTCTCATCCTTATTTCCCCTGCTCCTCTCTCTCCCTGTCCAAGACCAAAACAATAACCTAGGGCCAATAAGGATCTCCAGTTAGCTCTGGAGTTTAACCATCACAGACACATGGATGCAGACACGTCCATTTATGCTGTCTAAGCCCCTGTCAGAAAACACACACACACACACACACACACACACACACACACACACACACACACACACACACACACACACACACACACACACACACACACACACACACACACACACACACACACACACACACACACACACACACACACACACACACACACACACACACACACACAGGGGCATCCAAGGACCCAGCCAGTGACACACACAGTTCATGGAGCCACTGAGCTGAGAAACACAGTGATGTCAGTGTGTTTGTGTTGATAAGAAGATACATTTAGTAGGAGCTGACATGCTTCAGTTTGAGAGAAGAGCTAAAGTCTACATTATATTCACCCAGAGCTGTGAGAGAACCACTGCTTGGCCCAGAGATATTGTTCCTCTGGGATAAATAATGCTTTGTATGGAGTGGAAGTGAATTGAGTGAATGTGCTGAATGACTCTAAACATACATTCTCACCGTTCAAAATGAGAATAGTTTGTTACTTCCAGACACCTGTTTTGATTGAATAAAGCTCATCCATGTCATCCTTTATTATCATATGAGGTCAAATAAACTGTTTAAGAACAGACTCCAAAGCCCTGGGAATCAATGGAAAGCAGAAGCAGTATAACAGACATAAAACTATTTTATTTATTTAACTAGGCAAGTCAGATAAGAACAAATTCTTGTTTACAATTACAGCCGACCCCGGCCGATCCTGGGCCAATTGTGCGCCGCCCAATCACAGCTGGATGTGATGCAGTCTGGATTCAAACCAGGGACTACAGTGATGCTTCTTGCACTGAAATGCAGTGCCTTAGACCGCTGCGCCACTCGGGAGCCCGGGTACAGTGTGTGTGATTCTCTCTCACTACTCTACTGTTGAACAGTGGGAATCAACCCAGCTCATCAGATTACCAGACATGCACTGATGCTACACTACTACTGATACTACACTACTACTGATACTACACTACTACTGATGCTACACTACTACTGATACTACACTACTACTGATGCTACACTACTACTGATACTACACTACTACTGATACTACACTACTACTGATACTACACTACTACTGATACTACACTACTACTGATACTACACTACTACTGATACTACACTACTACTGATACTACACTACTACTGATACTACACTACTACTGATGCTACACTACTACTGATGCTACACTACTACTGATGCTACACTACTACTGATGCTACACTACTACTGATACTACACTACTACTGATACTACACTACTACTGATACTACACTACTACTGATACTACACTACTACTGATACTACACTACTACTGATGCTACACTACTACTGATACTACACTACTACTGATGCTACACTACTACTGATACTACACTACCACTGATGCTACACTAATACTGATGCTACACTACTACTGATGCTATACTACTACTGATACTATACTACTACTGATGCGACACTAATACTGATACTACAATACTACTGATGCTATACTACTACTGATACTACACTACTACTGATACTACACTACTACTGATGCTACCCTACTAATGATACTACACTACTACTGATACTACACTACTACTGATACTACACTACTACTGAAACTACACTACTACTGATACTACACTACTACTGATACTACACTACTACTGATGCCACACTAATACTGATGCTACACTACTACTGATGCTATACTACTACTGATACTACACTACTACTGATGCTACACTAATACTGATACTACAATACTACTGATGCTATACTACTACTGATACTACACTACTACTGATACTACACTACTACTGATACTACACTACGACTGATACTACACTACTACTGATGTCAAACTACTACTGATACTACACTACTACTGATACTACACTACTACAGATGCTACCCTACTACTGATACTACACTACTACTGATACTACACTACTACTGATACTATACTACTACTGATGCTACAATACTACAGATGCTACACTACTACTGATGCTGCACTACTACTGATGCTGCACTACTACTGATACTACACTACTACTGATGCTGCATTACTAGTGATACTACACTACTACTGCTACTACACTACTACTGCTACTACACTACTACTGATACTACACTACTAGTGATGCTGCATTACTACTTATACTACACTACTACTGATGCTACACTACTACTGATACTACACTACTACTGATGCTACACTACTACTTATACTACACTACTACTGATGCTACAACACTAGTGATACTACAATACTACTGATGCTACACTACTACTGATGCTGCATTACTACTGATATTACACTACTAGTGATGCTGCATTACTACTTATACTACACTACTACTGATGCTACAACACTAGTGATACTACACTACTAGTGATGCTGCATTACTACTGATACTACACTACTACTGATGCTACACTACTACTGATACTACACTACTACTGATGCTACAACACTACTGATACTACACTACTAGTGATGCTGCATTACTACTGATACTACACTACTACTGATGCTACACTACTACTGCTACTACACTACTACTGATGCTACAACACTACTGATACTACACTACTAGTGATGCTGCATTACTACTGATACTACACTACTACTGATGCTACAACTCTACTGATACTACACTACTAGTGATGCTGCATTACTACTGATACTACACTACTACTGATGCTACACTACTACTGATACTACACTACTACTGATGCTACAACACTACTGATACTACAATACTACTACTGATACTACACTACTAGTGATGCTGCATTACTACTGATACTACACTACTACTGATGCTACACTACTACTGATACTACACTACTACTGATACTACACTACTACTGATGCTACAACACTACTGATACTACACTACTACTGATACTACACTACTACTGATGCTACAACACTACTGATGCTACAACACTACTGATACTACACTACTAGTGATGCTGCATTACTACTGATACTACACTACTACTGATGCTACAGCACTACTGATACTACAATACTACTGATACTACACTACTACTGATGCTACAACACTACTGATGCTAAAATACTACTGATACTACACTACTACTGATGCTACAACACTACTGATGCTAAAACACTACTGATACTACACTACTACTGATACTACACTACTACTGATGCTACAACACTACTGATATTGATACACACTACTACTGATGCTACTATGCTACACACTACTGATACTACACTACTAGTGATGCTGCATTACTACTTATACTACACTACTACTGATACTACACTACTACTGATGCTACAACACTACTGATACTACACTACTAGTGATGCTGCATTACTACTGATACTACACTACTACTGATGCTACACTACACTACTACTGATACTACACTACTACTGATACTACACTACTAGTGATGCTGCATTACTACTGATACTACACTACTACTGATGCTACACTACTACTGATACTACACTACTACTGATACTACACTACTACTGATACTACACTACTACTGATACTACACTACTACTGATGCTAAACTACTACTGATACTACACTACTACTGATACTACACTACTACTGATGCTACACTACACTACTGATACTACACTACTACTGATACTACACCGCTTTGTTATGCAACATGGCATTTGAATTTCAAAGGCTTTTCATGGGGATTGAGCTGCCTTCCGTCCAGATTTCTCCAAATCTCGTTTAATTTTAGAAATAGTATATTTTGTAATTGTGCTGCCAGGGCAGGGTCATAGTGGATTATGCTGGCAAGGGGCACAGGGTTGAGTGAGGCAAATACCATGCCCAGTTGATATGAACAAACATTACCTGAGCACAAACCTGGGCCCATATTCACAAAGCCTCTCAGAGTACGAGTGCTGATCTGGGAACATGTGCCTTTTAGATCACAATGAAGAAGATGAGGGGCATTCCTGCTCTGAGATGGTTTATGAATACGGGCCCTGAGTCATATAAAGATTAGGAAGTTCTGTCAAAGGTTTTTATGGGCATTATGTGCTAATCTGTATAAACACTGAAGATCCTGAGCCTTCCAAAAAAGGAAGAAAACAATTCTCTCTACCCTAATACAATATTTATACAATAGTATTCCGTGTGATTATTCACCTCTAGTTAGATGTCCAGTCATCTCTAACTACAATGTGATTCTATTACAGATACAGTAATGAGAGTTAGCGACGTAGTGAAGTGTAGTAACTCTGTCTGTATGACCTATCATGTCATTTATATACAGCAATATCTGTGATCTGCACTAAAGGAGACTTCAGAGAAGAAGAAGCTGGGACTATAATAGAAGAGATGTTCTTTCCTGTGTTTCTATTCCTGGATGAAGGACTGAATGATGAGTACTGGTAGAGGCAGTCCTGAGTGACGGATGTCATGGCGGTGGTACAGAGTCTCATGTTTGTGTGTGTGTGTGTGTGTGTGTGTGTGTGTGTGTGTGTGTGTGTGTGTGTGTGTGTGTGTGTGTGTGTGTGTGTGTGTGTGTGTGTGTGTGTGTGTGTGTGTGTGTGTGTGTGTGTGTGTGTGTGTGTGTGTGTTTAATGAGCTCTCCTGGAGTGTATGGACAGGACTGTATTGAGCGAGATGTGAACTTCTGACTTGGGCTGTCAGTGCGAGAGACCTGTAATAGAGACCTGGGGCTCCCTCTATTGGGCACATAGACACACAACAGGAGACAAGTCACTTCATTTACCCATGAACCAGATGTTTACACTGAGTGTACAAACCATTAAGAACACCTGCTCTTTCCATGACATAGACTGACCAGGTGAATCATGTGACATCAATAAGGGATCATAGCTTTCAAGGACACTTGCTCTTTCCATGACATGACCGATCCAGGTGAATCCAGGTGAAAGCTATGATCCCTTATTGATGTCACTTGTTAAATCCACTTCAATCAGTGTAGATGAAGGGGAGGAGACGGGTCAAAGAAGGATTTTTAAGCCTTGAGACAAT
>NW_026290921.1:0-55000 GCF_023373465.1 Oncorhynchus keta | reverse complement strand
TAGTAAGTACTGTAATGAGTACTTACTTAAAAAGTGCCTTTTTAATGCTTTGCATACATAAAAAAGAACGCATTGCACCTTGTGTTTAACTGCCATTCTGATGTTGACCATTAGAGCTAGCTGCTCTTTTTCATACCAATAGCCACTAGATTGGAAACCAATAACACCACCTAACACTACCATCCCATTTAGTCAACGTTAATGTCAACACACCTACCTATAATCTCCCTGTTGGTCTAACATGATGACGTTCTGAAGTTCATGCTTGTTGTTGGTGGTGTGTTGGTGCATTAAAGGGCCGGTCCCGATGCTCTGCTTGCATTAGCCTCTCCTGTCTATAGACTGGTTTAGCGTCTGTCTCTGAGCAATCATACATCAGTCAGCCCACCTTTATTCCCCACTTCCCCTGGGACCTCCCAGTCTCTCTCTGCATCCTGCTACAGAAGCTGGGTCTAGAACGCTGTCAACCATCATAAGAGCCACTTGAAAATGAATGCTCTGTGCATCTTACAAAATCCCCAGCGACTTATACGATTTTGAACAATTGTTATTTTATTTTATATTTCACCTTTATTTAAACAGGTAGGCTAGTTGAGAACAAGTTCTCATTTACAACTGCGACCTGGCCAAGATAAAGCAATGCAGTGCGACACAAACAAAAACACAGAGTTACAGATGGAATAAACAAACATACAGTCAATAACACAATAGAAAAAAAGTATATATACAGTGTGTGCAAATGAGGTAAGATCAGGGAGGTAAGGCAATAAATAGGCCATAGTGGCAAAATAATTACAATTTAGTAATTAAACACTGGAATAATAGATGTGCAGAAGATGAATGTGCAAGTAGAGATACCGGGGTGCGAAGGAGCAAAAAATAAAATAACAGTATGGGGATGAGGTAGTTGGATGGGCTATTTACAGATGGGCTATGTACAGGTGCAGTGATCTGTGAGCTGCTCTGACAGCTGGTGCTTAAAGTTAGTGAGGGAGATATGAGGCTTCAGTGATTTTTGCAATTCGTTCCAGTCATTGGCAGCAGAGAACTGGAAGTAAAGGTGGCCAAAGGAGGAATTGGCTTTGGGGGTGACCAGTGAAATATACCTGCTGGAGCGCGTGCTACGGGTAGGTGCTGCTATGGTGACCAGTGAGCTGTGATATGGCGGGGCTTTACCTAGAAAAGACTTATAGATGACCTGGAGCCAGTGGGTGTGGCGACAAATATGAAGCGAGGGCCAGCCAACGAGAGCATACAGGTCGCAGTGGTGGGTAGTATATGGGGCTTTGGTGACAAAACAGATGGCACTGTGATAGACTGCATCCAATATGCTGAGTAGAGTGTTGGAGGCTATTTTGTAAATTACATCGCCAAAGTCAAGGATCGATAGGATAGTCAGTTTTACGAGGGTATGTTTGGCAGCAAGAGTGAAGGACGCTTTGTTACGAAATAGTAAGCCGATTCTAGACTTAATTTTGGATTGGAGATGCTTAATGTGAGTCTGGAAGGAGAGTTTACAGTCTAACCAGACACCTAGGTATTTGTAGATGTCCACATATTCTAAGTCAGAACCGTCCAGTGTAGGGATGCTAGACGGGCACGCAGGTCTTGGTAGCGATCAGTTGAAGAGCATGCATTTAGTTTTACTTGCATTTAAGAGCAGTTGGAGGCCACGGAAGGAGTGTTGCATGGCGTTGAAGCTCGTCTGGAAGTTAGTTAACACAGTGTCCAAAGAAGGGCCAGAAGTATACAGAATGGTATCGTCTGCGTAGAGGTGGATCAGAGAATCACCAACAGCAAGAGCGACATCATTGATGTATATAGAGAAAAGAGTCGGCCCGAGAATTAAACCCTGTGGCACCCCCATAGAGACTGCCAGAGGTGCAGAAAACAGGCCCTCCGATTTGACACACTGAACTGTCTGAGAAACTCTGGAACTGCCGATCTGCGGCCAACAAGGCAGAGTTCATCTCAGCCTATGCCTCCCTCCAGTCCCTCGAATTCTTGGCACTGACGGAAACATGGATCACCACAGATAACACTGCTACTCCTACTGCTCTCTCTTCGTCCGCCCACGTGTTCTCGCACACCCCGAGAGCTTCTGGTCAGCGGGGTGGTGGCACCGGGATCCTCATCTCTCCCAAGTGGTCATTCTCTCTTTCTCCCCTTACCCATCTGTCTATCGCCTCCTTTGAATTTCATGCTGTCACAGTTACCAGCCCTTTCAAGCTTAACATCCTTATCATTTATCGCCCTCCAGGTCCCCTCGGAGAGTTCATCAATGAGCTTGATGCCTTGATAAGCTCCTTTCCTGAGGACGGCTCACCTCTCACAGTTCTGGGCGACTTTAACCTCCCCACGTCTACCTTTGACTCATTCCTCTCTGCCTCCTTCTTTCCACTCCTCTCCTCTTTTGACCTCACCCTCTCACCTTCCCCCCCTACTCACAAGGCAGGCAATACGCTCGACCTCATCTTTACTAGATGCTGTTCTTCCACTAACCTCATTGCAACTCCCCTCCAAGTCTCCGACCACTACCTTGTATCCTTTTCCCTCTTGCTCTCATCCAACACTTCCCACACTGCCCCTACTCGGATGGTATCGCGCCGTCCCAACCTTCGCTCTCTCTCCCCCGCTACTCTCTCCTCTTCCATCCTATCATCTCTTCCCTCTGCTCAAACCTTCTCCAACCTATCTCCTGATTCTGCCTCCTCAACCCTCCTCTCCTCCCTTTCTGCATCCTTTGACTCTCTATGTCCCCTATCTTCCAGGCCGGCTCGGTCCTCCCCTCCCGCTCCGTGGCTCGACGACTCATTGCGAGCTCACAGAACAGGGCTCCGGGCAGCCGAGCGGAAATGGAGGAAAACTTGCCTCCCTGCGGACCTGGCATCCTTTCACTCCCTCCTCTCTACATTTTCCTCCTCTGTCTCTGCTGCTAAAGCCACTTTCTACCACTCTAAATTCCAAGCATCTGCCTCTAACCCTAGGAAGCTCTTTGCCACCTTCTCCTCCCTCCTGAATCCTCCTCCCCCCCCCCTCCTCCCTCTCTGCAGATGACTTCGTCAACCATTTTGAAAAGAAGGTCGACGACATCCGATCCTCGTTTGCTAAGTCAAACGACACCGCTGGTTCTGCTCACACTGCCCTACCCTGTGCTCTGACCTCTTTCTCCCCTCTCTCTCCAGATGAAATCTCGCGTCTTGTGACGGCCGGCCGCCCAACAACCTGCCCGCTCGACCCTATCCCCTCCTCTCTTCTCCAGACCATTTCCGGAGACCTTCTCCCTTACCTCACCTCGCTCATCAACTCATCCCTGACCGCTGGCTACGTCCCTTCCGTCTTCAAGAGAGCGAGAGTTGCACCCCTTCTGAAAAAACCTACACTCGATCCCTCCGATGTCAACAACTACAGACCAGTATCCCTTCTTTCTTTTCTCTCCAAAACTCTTGAACGTGCCGTCCTTGGTCAGCTCTCCCGCTATCTCTCTCAGAATGACCTTCTTGATCCAAATCAGTCAGGTTTCAAGACTAGTCATTCAACTGAGACTGCTCTTCTCTGTATCACGGAGGCGCTCCGCACTGCTAAAGCTAACTCTCTCTCCTCTGCTCTCATCCTTCTAGACCTATCGGCTGCCTTCGATACTGTGAACCATCAGTCCTCCTCTCCACCCTCTCCGAGTTGGGCATCTCCGGCGCGGCCCACGCTTGGTTGCGTCCTACCTGACAGGTCGCTCCTACCAGGTGGCGTGGCGAGAATCTGTCTCCTCACCACGCGCTCTCACCACTGGTGTCCCCCAGGGCTCTGTTCTAGGCCCTCTCCTATTCTCGCTATACACCAAGTCACTTGGCTCTGTCATAACCTCACATGGTCTCTCCTATCATTGCTATGCAGACGACACACAATTAATCTTCTCCTTTCCCCCTTCTGATGACCAGGTGGCGAATCGCATCTCTGCATGTCTGGCAGACATATCAGTGTGGATGACGGATCACCACCTCAAGCTGAACTTCGGCAAGACGGAGCTGCTCTTCCTCCCGGGAAGGACTGCCCGTTCCATGATCTCGCCATCACGGTTGACAACTCCATTGTGTCCTCCTCCCAGAGCGCTAAGAACCTTGGCGTGATCCTGGACAACACCCTGTCGTTCTCAACTAACATCAAGGCGGTGGCCCGTTCCCTGTAGGTTCATGCTCTACAACATCCGCAGAGTACGACCCTGCCTCACACAGGAAGCGGCGCAGGTCCTAATCCAGGCACTTGTCATCTCCCGTCTGGATTACTGCAACTCGCTGTTGGCTGGGCTCCCTGCCTGTGCCATTAAACCCCTACAACTCATCCAGAACGCCGCAGCCCGTCTGGTGTTCAACCTTCCCAAGTTCTCTCATGTCACCCCGCTCCTCCGCTCTCTCCACTGGCTTCCAGTTGAAGCTCGCATCCGCTACAAGACCATGGTGCTTGCCTACGGAGCTGTGAGGGGAACGGCACCTCAGTACCTCCAGGCTCTGATCAGGCCCTACACCCAAACAAGGGCAGTGCGTTCATCCACCTCTGGCCTGCTCGCCTCCCTACCACTGAGGAAGTACAGTTCCCGCTCAGCCCAGTCAAAACTGTTCGCTGCTCTGGCTCCCCAATGGTGGAACAAACTCCCTCACGACGCCAGGACAGCGGAGTCAATCACCACCTTCCGGAGACACCTGAAACCCCACCTCTTTAAGGAATACCTAGGATAGGATAAAGTAATCCTTCTCACCCCCCTTAAAAGATTTAGATGCACTATTGTAAAGTGGCTGTTCCACTGGATGTCATAAGGTGAATGCACCAATTTGTAAGTCACTCTGGATAAGAGCGTCTGCTAAATGACTTAAATGTAAATGTAAATAGTTGGTGAACCAAGCGAGGCAGTCATTTGAATAACCAAGGCTGTTGAGTCTGCCAATAAGAATGTTGTTGACTGACAGAGTTGAAAGCCTTAGCCAAGTCGATGAATACAGCTGTACAGTATTGTCTCTTATCGATGGAGTTTATGATATCGTTCATGACCCTGAGCGTGGCTGAGGTGCACCCATGACCAGCTCTGAAACCGGATTGCATAGCGGAGTGTGTTGGGATTCGAAATGGTCGGTGATCTCTTTGTTAACTTGGTTTTCGAAGACCTTGGAAGGCAGGGTAGGATAGATATAGATCTGTAGCAGTTTGGGTCTAGAAGAGGGGGATGACCGCAGCAGCTTTTCAATCTTTGGGGATCTCAGACAATAAGAAAGAGAGGTTGAACAGGCTAGAAATAGGGGTTGTAACAATTTTGTCTAATAATTTTAGAAGGGAGGGTCCAGATTGTCTAGTTTTGCTGATTTAGAGGGGTCCAGATGTTGACCAGGGTAGGGGTGGCCAGGTGGAAAGCAAGGCCAGCTGTAGAAAAATGCTTATTGAAATTCTCAATTATCGTGGATTTATCGGTGGTGACAGTGTTTCCTAGCCTCAGTGCAGTGGGCAGCTGAGAGGAGGAGCTCTTATTCTCCATGAACTTTACAGTGTCCCAGAACATTTTGGAGTTTGTGCTACAGAATGCAAATTTCTGTTTGAAAAAGCTAGCCATTGCTTTCCTAACTGCCTGTGTATATTGGTTCCTAACCTCCCTGAAAAGTTGCATATCGCGGGGGCTATTCGATGCTAATGCAGTACGCCACAGAATGTTTTTGTGCTGGTCAAGGGCAGTCAGGTCTGGAGTGAACAACGGGCTATATCTGTTCCTGGTCCTACATTTTTGAATGGGGCATGCTTATTTAAGATTGTGAGGAAAGCACTTTTAAAGAATAACCAGGCATCTTCTACTGACGGAATGAGGTCAATATCCTTCCAGGATACCCGGGCCAGGTCGATTAGAAAGGCCTGCTTGCTGAAATGTTTAAGGGAGTGTTTGACAGTGATGAGGGGTGGTCATTTGACCGCAGACCCATTACAGACGCAAGCAATGAGGCAGTGATCGCTGAGATCCTGTTTGAAGACAGCAGAGGTGTATTTGGAGGGCAGGTTGGTTAGGATGATATCTATGAGGGTGCCTGTGTGTACGGATTTGGGGTTGTACCTGGTGGGTTCATTGATAATTCGAGTGAGATTGAGGTACATCAAGCTTAGATTCTAGGATGGCCGGGTTTGTTAAGCATGTCCCAGTTTAGGTCACCTAACAGCACGAGCTCTGGGGGGCAATCAGTTCACATATGGTGTCCAAGGCACAGCTGGGGGCAGAAGGTGGTCTATAGCAAGCGGCAATGGTTGGCCTTCATCAGAGTGTCAAGAGTCTTTCCCTGGTGTCCAGAGACAAATTTCAACAAATTAAAAAGACCTAGTTATCGAAAAGACAAAGTCAACTGGTCCTTTAAAAATTGCAGTTAATTTTGTCAAATCGTGTTTGTATTTTTCATCAGGTGTGCATTCATCACCAGAATCATAATAGAATCAGGACCGTGATAGTGAGTCTGGTCCAAGGCTTCAGTTCTTTCTGAAATGCAATCATAGACAGGTAGTTGGCCTGGCAACAGTTGTCTCTCTGCTGGGTGTTATTTTCCTTTTTCTCTTGTTATCTGAAAGAAACAGACAGAGGTTGGAGCTGCAGTGGTGGCCGGTGAGCTCTAATTGCCCTCTGTGTTGGGGACATGGCAGTCCAATCATTGTCACAAAGGGGCACAGAGACACCCCTACTGACCCACACCCATGCCTCACAATAATGCCAAATACTACTCTGGATAACTGTCAATCAAAGGGCAACAAATATATTTTTTTATGCTCCAATCAGTTGATATGAAACATCAAAACTTCTGAATTGTTCTGTTATTACAACTTTTGGTTATCAAATCTTTATGTTGTCTTGGTGCTTCTGCATTCATTTTCTGAATTAGTTTGTGTTGTTTGGGATATTAATTGGTTCTGAAGCTCTATAGGAACTTGTTATTACCATCTCCCTACTAGCTATGAAGTAGCTTCATCATGGGTCCATTCTGAAGCCTTGAAAATATGTAGATCTTAATAGCTGTAAGCCTATCGTCAAAGCATAGCCCCACTAGATTATGGTAGCAGTCTATTACCATGGCATCTATCCCAGTGTTAAAGTTACCATAAAGCAGACAGATGAGTGGGAATAGTGTTTGTGACTCTGAGGAATATTACCTGACTCTAGAACAGCTGTTATGGAACTCCCACAAGTCCCAGAGCACCAGACTATACTTTCTGACTGACTCTCTGTCAGTCTCATAGGCAGGAGACAATTAACTTGGACCGGGCAATCTGCTATTCTGCTATTTAAACAAAACAAAAGTGGACACCCCTCTGCTTTTTTGGGTAAACACCTGAGGGATAGGGTTAGGGAAATGTATTGACAGAGCTATGGATGCAAGAACTGACCATCCATCTGATCAAAATTATAGTTTTAACTATTTTGAATCTATACAGTGTTTGTTTACAATTAGTAAAACAATCTTATATTTTGGGTTCTGATAACAGTTGAACTACTCTCATGAGGCATTTCTAAGTTATATTCTTGACGAATCAATGGATATATATCATTAATTTAAAAGTCCCAAAATGGATGTAGCAATCGCAGATTGCCCCTTTAATGCTTGGTCTCAACTCTGTTCCACACCAATAGACACTGGATGAAAGGCAGCTGAGCACTGGGTTGCATTTGATGCTGTCAGAATCAGAAGAGTAGGATTTCATCATGTTGGTTGTGTGAAAGAAAGAATCTGGATGCATCCCAAATAGCCCCCTGTTCCCTTTATAGTGCACTACTTTAGACTAGAGGCCTATGGGTGCCATTTGGGACACGTTCTCTCCCTTAAGGACAGATAATTTACTTGGCAGGCTGCATCAAGCACCTCATGACATTTTTGTTATTTTGTTTGTTGGATGTTGAGTCATGTCTGTGGAGCATGTAGAATGAATTGTAATATGTGGGGTTAATAAAATGTGGTGTAACAAGTTTGTGTGTGTGTGTGTGTGTGTGTGTGTGTGTGTGTGTGTGTGTGTGTGTGTGTGTGTGTGTGTGTGTGTGTGTGTGTGTGTGTGTGTGTGTGTGTGTGTGTGTGTGTGTGTGTGTGTGTATCTGTGTGTGTGTGTGTGTGTGTGTGTGTGTGTGTGTGTGTGTGTGTGTGTGTGTGTGTGTGTGTGTGTGTGTGTGTGTGTGTGTGTGTGCGTGTGTGCGTATCTGCGTATGTGTGTGTGTGTGTGTGTGTGTGTGTGTGTGTGTGTGTGTGTGTGTGTGTGTGTGTGTGTGTGTGTGTGTGTGTGTGTGTGTGTGTGTGTGTGTGTGTGTGTGTGTGTGTGTGCGTATCTGCGTATGTGTGTTGTGTTTTTCGACGTAGAAAGCCAAGTTGGGCCATGGGAAGAAAGTGATCACGCCAGCGGACCACAGAAGATTCAGCTCGGACCGCACCATGCCCGGAATGGACCGTGTCCGACTCAGTGACTTCAACTTTCTGGCTCTGCTGGGGAAGGGCAGCTTTGGCAAGGTAAGAGAAGGGGCTGGGAATGTAACATGTGAGTAGTTGAATTCATTAGAGGTTGAGGCATCAAGCTGGACCAGCAGAACCAATGGCAGGGATCATTTTTGACATATTCGGTAGACTACTTTTGAGGTGTGAAAACATCTGTCAAACTTATATTTTTGGAATGTAATGTCCCTTTAAGGTTAGGGTTAGGGCTAGTGGCGTAAATCCCGTGGAGAGAAAGCACCTTTAACCCCAGGTGTCCCTGTGTAGGTGATGCTGGCAGAGATGAAGTCCACAGAGGAGCTGTACGCCGTCAAGATCCTGAAGAAGGACGTGGTGATCCAGGATGATGATGTGGAGTGTACCATGGTGGAGAAGAGAGTCCTGGCCCAGAGAGACAAACCACCGTTCCTCACTGCACTCCACTCCTGCTTTCAGACTGTGGTAGGTACTGTACACACACATGCACACATGGGCATACATACATGGACTTACACACGCACACACACACACACACACACACACACACAGGGGATTCCCAGTGGGACTAAGGGGTTCAGGGGTCATCCTGAAGCTGAATAATAGAGGAGGCCTCCTCAGTGTGTTCTCATCACTCTTTCATGAACATCTCACTGAGAAGAAACAGACAGAGCCCTTGACGAAGCATCTCCACACACTCCTGGGGGCGGCAGCGTAGCCTAGTGGTTAGAGCGTTGGACTAGTAACCGGAAGGTTGTGAGTTTAAACCCCCAAGCTGACAAGGTACAAATCGGTCGTTCTGCCCCTGAACAGGCAGTTAACCCACTGTTCCCAGGCCATCATTGAAAATAAGAATGTGTTCTTAACTGACTTGCCTGGTTAAATAAAGGTAAAATAAAAAATTTAAAAAATAGAGCACGGACTTGTGTGTGAAGTCCTCACAAGGATAAGAAAACAAAGACAGTTCTGCCAAGTGAAGACATTTTGCCTGCCCCCACAAGGAACATTACTATTTTAGGCTTAGGGTTAGAATTCGGGTTAAGGTTAGGTTAAGGGTACGGGGTTAAGGTTGGGGTTTTGGATTAGGGTTATGGTTCGGGTTAGGTTAAGGTTTAGGGAAAATAGGATTTTGAATGGAAGTCAATCGTTTGGTCCCCACAAGGATAGTAAAACAAATGTGTGTATTTAATGTGTGTATGTTTCTTTTGTGTCATTGTCTTCGTGCGTGTACACGGCACACACTGCTCCAACACAGTGAGTTGAGTGAGTTGAACCTCTCCAAACAGCCCCATCATATAGATCTACAGAGCAGAGGGAGCAGAGAGAGAAGAGAGGCCTTTGTATTCAATCAGTCCTGTGGAGAGTCCTGCTCCAGCCTCTCTGTCTGACTGACAGAGGACTTATAAGGCCTTTCATAAAACAATAAAACACTCAGGTCTGAAGGTTACACCTGACACCTGCTGGGCTTTCATACACTTCAGGGATGGATTATGGGACTGTTTGTCTTCTATGTTGTGTACATCAGCAGGGTACTGATGAGGGTACAAACCTATTGTGTTTTGTTTCCTCCGTTGACGTCTGTCAGCTTTCTATTTCTGTGGGTCAGGTAGTACAGGTATTAATAGGAGGCTGTAGGTCAGGTAGTACAGGTATTAATAGGAGGCTGTAGGTCAGGTAGTACAGGTATTAATAGGAGGCTGTAGGTCAGGTAGTACAGGTATTAATAGGAGGCTGTGGGTCAGGTAGTACAGGTATTAATAGGAGGCTGTGGGTCAGGTAGTACAGGTATTAATAGGAGGCTGTAGGTCAGGTAGTACAGGTATTAATAGGAGGCTGTAGGTCAGGTAGTACAGGTATTAATAGGAGGCTGTAGGTCAGGTAGTACAGGTATTAATAGGAGGCTGTAGGTCAGGTAGTACAGGTATTAATAGGAGGCTGTAGGTCAGGTAGTACAGGTATTAATAGGAGGCTGTAGGTCAGGTAGTACAGGTATTAATAGGAGGCTGTAGGTCAGGTAGTACAGGTATTAATAGGAGGCTGTAGGTCAGGTAGTACAGGTATTAATAGGAGGCTGTAGGTCAGGTAGTACAGGTATTAATAGGAGGCTGTAGGTCAGGTAGTAGGTCAGGTAGTACAATAGGAGGCTGGTAGGTAGTACAGGTATTAATAGGAGGCTGTAGGTCAGGTAGTACAGGTATTAATAGGAGGCTGTAGGTCAGGTAGTACAGGTATTAATAGGAGGCTGTGGGTCAGGTAGTACAGGTATTAATAGGAGGCTGTAGGTCAGGTAGTACAGGTATTAATAGGAGGCTGTGTAGGTCAGGTAGTACAGGTATTAATAGGAGGCTGTGGGTCAGGTAGTACAGGTATTAATAGGAGGCTGTAGGTCAGGTAGTACAGGTATTAATAGGAGGCTGTAGGTCAGGTAGTACAGGTATTAATAGGAGGCTGTAGGTCAGGTAGTACAGGTATTAATAGGAGGCTGTAGGTCAGGTAATAGGAGGCTGTACAGGTATTAATAGGAGGCTGTGGGTCAGGTAGGTACAGGTATTAATAGGAGGCTGTGGGTCAGGTAGTACAGGTATTAATAGGAGGCTGTGGGTCAGGTAGTACAGGTATTAATAGGAGGCTGTAGGTCAGGTAGTACAGGTATTAATAGGAGGCTGTAGGTAGTACAGGTATTAATAGGAGGCTGTAGGTCAGGTAGTACAGGTATTAATAGGAGGCTGTAGGTCAGGTAGTACAGGTATTAATAGGAGGCTGTAGGTCAGGTAGTTAATAGGAGGCAGGTAGGTAGTTATTAATAGGAGGCTGTAGGTCAGGTGTAGGTCAGGTAGTACAGGTATTAATAGGAGGCTGTGGGTCAGGTAGTACAGGTATTAATAGGAGGCTGTGGGTCAGGTAGTACAGGTATTAATAGGAGGCTGTAGGTCAGGTAGTACAGGTATTAATAGGAGGCTGTGGGTCAGGTAGTACAGGTATTAATAGGAGGCTGTAGGTCAGGTAGTACAGGTATTAATAGGAGGCTGTAGGGTCAGGTAGTACAGGTATTAATAGGAGGCTGTAGGTCAGGTCAGGTAGTACAGGTATTAATAGGAGGCTGTAGGTCAGGTAGTACAGGTATTAATAGGAGGCTGTGGGTCAGGTAGTACAGGTATTAATAGGAGGCTGTAGGTCAGGTAGTACAGGTATTAATAGGAGGCTGTAGGTCAGGTAGTACAGGTATTAATAGGAGGCTGTAGGTCAGGTAGTACAGGTATTAATAGGAGGCTGTAGGTCAGGTAGTACAGGTATTAATAGGAGGCTGTAGGTCAGGTAGTACAGGTATTAATAGGAGGCTGTAGGTCAGGTAGTACAGGTATTAATAGGAGGCTGTAGGTCAGGTAGTACAGGTATTAATAGGAGGCTGTAGGTCAGGTAGTACAGGTATTAATAGGAGGCTGTGGGTCAGGTAGTACAGGTATTAATAGGAGGCTGTAGGTCAGGTAGTACAGGTATTAATAGGAGGCTGTAGGTCAGGTAGTACAGGTATTAATAGGAGGCTGTGGGTCAGGTAGTACAGGTATTAATAGGAGGCTGTACAGGTATTAATAGGAGGCTGGTCTGTGGGTCAGGTAGTACAGGTATTAATAGGAGGCTGTAGGTCAGGTAGTACAGGTATTAATAGGAGGCTGTAGGTCAGGTAGTACAGGTATTAATAGGAGGCTGTAGGTCAGGTAGTACAGGTATTAATAGGAGGCTGTGGGTCAGGTAGTACAGGTATTAATAGGAGGCTGTAGGTCAGGTAGTACAGGTATTAATAGGAGGCTGTAGGTCAGGTAGTACAGGTATTAATAGGAGGCTGTGGGTCAGGTAGTACAGGTATTAATAGGAGGCTGTAGGTCAGGTAGTACAGGTATTAATAGGAGGCTGTGGGTCAGGTAGTACAGGTATTAATAGGAGGCTGTGGTTCAGGTAGTACAGGTATTAATAGGAGAGAGCTGTAGCTGTAGGTCAGGTTAATAGGAGGCTGTAGGTCAGGTAGTACAGGTATTAATAGGAGGCTGTAGGTCAGGTAGTACAGGTATTAATAGGAGGCTGTAGGTCAGGTAGTACAGGTATTAATAGGAGGCTGTAGGTCAGGTAGTATTAGGAGGCTGTAGGTCAGGTAGTACAGGTATTAATAGGAGGCTGTGGGTCAGGTAGTACTATTAATAGGAGGCTGTGGTCAGGTAGTACAGGTATTAATAGGAGTCTGGAGGCTGTGGGTCAGGTAGTACAGGTATTAATAGGAGGCTGTGGGTCAGGTAGTACAGGTATTAATAGGAGGCTGTAGGTCAGGTAGTACAGGTATTAATAGGAGGCTGTGGTCAGGTATTAATAGGAGGCTGTGGGTCAGGTATTAATAGGAGGCTGTAGGTCAGGTAGTACAGGTATTAATAGGAGGCTGTGGGTCAGGTCAGGTAGTACAGGTATTAATAGGAGGCTGTGGGTCAGGTAGTACAGGTATTAATAGGAGGCTGTGGGTCAGGTATACAGGTATTATAGGAGGCTGTAGGTCAGGTAGTACAGGTATTAATAGGAGGCTGTAGGTCAGGTAGTACAGGTATTAATAGGAGGCTGTAGGTCAGGTAGTACAGGTATTAATAGGAGGCTGTAGGTCAGGTAGTACAGGTATTAATAGGAGGCTTAATAGGAGGCTGTAGGTCAGGTAGTACAGGTATTAATAGGAGGCTGTAGGTCAGGTAGTACAGGTATTAATAGGAGGCTGTAGGTCAGGTAGTACAGGTATTAGGTCAGGTAGGAGGCTGTAGGTCAGGTAGTACAGGTATTAATAGGAGGCTGTAGGTCAGGTAGTAGGTATTAATAGGAGGCTGTAGGTCAGGTAGTACAGGTATTAATAGGAGGCTGTAGGTCAGGTAGTACAGGTATTAATAGGAGGCTGTAGGTCAGGTAGTACAGGTATTAATAGGAGGCTGTAGGTCAGGTAGTACAGGTATTAATAGGAGGCTGTAGGTCAGGTAGTACTGTGGGTATTACAGGTATAATAGGAGGCTGTAGGTCAGGTAGTACAGGTATTAATAGTACAGGCTGTTGGTCAGGTACAGGTATTAATAGGAGGCTGTAGGTCAGGTAGTACAGGTATTAATAGGCTACAGGTATTAATAGGAGGCTGTAGGTCAGGTAGTACAGGTATTAATAGGAGGCTGTAGGTCAGGTAGTACAGGTATTAATAGGAGGCTGTAGGTCAGGTATTAATAGGAGGCTGTGGTCAGGTAGTACAGGTATTAATAGGAGGCTGTAGGTCAGGTAGTACAGGTATTAATAGGAGGCTGTAGGTCAGGTAGTACAGGTATTAATAGGAGGCTGTAGGTCAGGTAGTACAGGTATTAATAGGAGGCTGTAGGTCAGGTAGTACAGGTATTAATAGGAGGCTGTGGGTCAGGTAGTACAGGTATTAATAGGAGGCTGTAGGTCAGGTAGTACAGGTATTAATAGGAGGCTGTAGGTCAGGTAGTACAGGTATTAATAGGAGGCTGTAGGTAGGTATTAATAGGAGGCTAGGTCAGGTAGGAGGCTGTAGGTCAGGTAGTATTAATAGGAGGTATTAATAGGAGGCTGTAGGTCAGGTAGTACAGGTATTAATAGGAGGCTGTAGGTCAGGTGTAGTACAGGTATTAATAGGAGGCAGGTAGTACAGGTATTAATAGGAGGCTGTAGGTCAGGTAGTACTGTAGGTATTAAGGTATTAATAGGAGGCTGTAGGTCAGGTAGTACAGGTATTAATAGGAGGCTGTAGGTCAGGTAGTACAGGTATTAATAGGAGGCTGTGGTCAGGTAGTACAGGTATTAATAGGAGGCTGTGGGTCAGGTCAGGTATTAATAGTAGGTAGGGTATTAATAGGAGGCTGTGGGTCAGGTAGTACAGGTATTAATAGGAGGCTGTAGGTCTGTAGGTAGTACAGGTATTAATAGGAGGCTGTAGGTCAGGTAGTACAGGTATTAATAGGAGGCTGTAGGTCAGGTAGTACAGGTATTAATAGGAGGCTGTAGGTCAGGTAGTACAGGTATTAATAGGAGGCTGTAGGTAGTACAGGTATTAATAGGAGGCTGTAGGTACAGGTATTAATAGGAGGCTGTAGGTCAGGTAGTACAGGTATTAATAGGAGGCTGTAGGTCAGGTATTAATAGTACAGGTAGGGTATTAATAGGAGGCTGTAGGTCAGGTAGTACAGGTATTAATAGGAGGCTGTAGGTCAGGTAGTACAGGTATTAATAGGAGGCTGTAGGTCAGGTAGTACAGGTATTAATAGGAGGCTGTAGGTCAGGTAGTACAGGTATTAATAGGAGGCTGTAGGTCAGGTAGTACAGGTATTAATAGGAGGCTGTAGGTCAGGTAGGCTGTAGGTCAGGTAGTACAGGTATTAATAGGAGGCTGTAGGTCAGGTAGTACAGGTATTAATAGGAGGCTGTAGGTCAGGTAGTACAGGTATTAATAGGAGGCTGTAGGTCAGGTAGTACAGGTATTAATAGGAGGCTGTAGGTCAGGTAGTACAGGTATTAATAGGAGGCTGTAGGTCAGGTAGTACAGGTATTAATAGGAGGCTGTAGGTCAGGTAGTACAGGTATTAATAGGAGGCTGTAGGTCAGGTAGTACAGGTATTAATAGGAGGCTGTAGGTCAGGTAGTACAGGTATTAATAGGAGGCTGTAGGTAGTACAGGTATTAATAGTGTAGGTCAGGTATTATTAATAGGAGGCTGTAGGTCAGGTAGTACAGGTATTAATAGGAGGCTGTGGGTCAGGTAGTAGGTAGGTATTAATAGGAGGCTGTAGGTCAGGTAGTACAGGTATTAATAGGAGGCTGTAGGTCAGGTAGTACAGGTATTAATAGGAGGCTGTAGGTCAGGTAGTACAGGTATTAATAGGAGGCTGTGGGTCAGGTAGTACAGGTATTAATAGGAGGCTGTAGGTCAGGTAGTACAGGTATTAATAGGAGGCTGTGGGTCAGGTAGTACAGGTATTAATAGGAGGCTGTAGGTCAGGTAGTACAGGTATTAATAGGAGGCTGTAGGTCAGGTAGTACAGGTATTAATAGGAGGCTGTGGGTCAGGTAGTACAGGTATTAATAGGAGGCTGTGGGTCAGGTAGTACAGGTATTAATAGGAGGCTGTAGGTCAGGTAGTACAGGTATTAATAGGAGGCTGTGGGTCAGGTAGTACAGGTATTAATAGGAGGCTGTAGGTCAGGTAGTACAGGTATTAATAGGGCTGTAGGTCAGGTAGTACAGGTATTAATAGGAGGCTGTGGGTCAGGTAGTACAGGTATTAATAGGAGGCTGTAGGTCAGGTAGTACAGGTATTAATAGGAGGCTGTAGGTCAGGTAGTACAGGTATTAATAGGAGGCTGTGGGTCAGGTAGTACAGGTATTAATAGGAGGCTGTAGGTCAGGTAGTACAGGTATTAATAGGAGGCAGGTAGTAGTACAGGTATTAATAGGAGGCTGTAGGGGTCAGGTAGTACAGGTATTAATAGGAGGCTGTGGTAGGAGGCTGTAGGTCAGGTATTAATAGGAGGCTGTGGTCAGGTAGTACAGGTATTAATAGGAGGCTGTAGGTCAGGTAGTACAGGTATTAATAGGAGGCTGTGGGTCAGGTAGTACAGGTATTAATAGAGGCTGTGGGTCAGGTAGTACAGGTATTAATAGGAGGCTGTGGGTCAGGTAGTACAGGTATTAATAGGAGGCTGTTGGTCAGGTAGTACAGGTATTAATAGGAGGCTGTAGGTCAGGTAGTACAGGTAGTAATTGGAGGCTGTGGGTCAGGTAGTACAGGTATTAATAGGAGGCTGTGGGTCAGGTAGTACAGGTATTAATAGGAGGCTGTGGGTCAGGTAGTACAGGTATTAATAGGAGGCTGTAGGTCAGGTAGTACAGGTATTAATAGGAGGCTGTGGGTCAGGTAGTACAGGTATTAATAGGAGGCTGTGGGTCAGGTAGTACAGGTATTAATAGGAGGCTGTGGGTCAGGTAGTACAGGTATTAATAGGAGGCTGTGGGTCAGGTAGTACAGGTATTAATAGGAGGCTGTAGGTCAGGTAGTACAGGTATTAATAGGAGGCTGTAGGTAGTACAGGTATTAATAGGAGGCTGTAGGTCAGGTATTAATAGGAGGCTGTGGGTCAGGTAGTACAGGTATTAATAGGAGGCTGTGGGTCAGGTAGTACAGGTATTAATAGGAGGCTGTTGGTCAGGTAGTACAGGTATTAATAGGAGGCTGTTGGTCAGGTAGTACAGGTATTAATAGGAGGCTGTAGGTCAGGTAGTACAGGTATTAATAGGAGGCTGTGGGTCAGGTAGTACAGGTATTAATAGGAGGCTGTAGGTCAGGTAGTACAGGTATTAATAATAGGAGGCTGTGGGTCAGGTAGTACAGGTATTAATAGGAGGCTGTGGGTCAGGTAGTACAGGTATTAATAGGAGGCTGTGGGTCAGGTAGTACAGGTATTAATAGGAGGCTGTGGGTCAGGTAGTACAGGTATTAATAGGAGGCTGTGGGTCAGGTAGTACAGGTATTAATAGGAGGCTGTAGGTCAGGTAGTACAGGTATTAATAGGAGGCAGGTAGGTAGTACAGGTATTAATAGGAGGCTGTGGTCAGGTAGTACAGGTATTAATAGGAGGCTGTGGGTCAGGTAGTACAGGTATTAATAGGAGGCTGTGGTCAGGTAGTACAGGTATTAATAGGAGGCTGTAGGTCAGGTAGTACAGGTATTAATAGGAGGCTGTGGGTCAGGTAGTACAGGTATTAATAGGAGGCTGTGGGTCAGGTAGTACAGGTAGGAGGCTGTGGTCAGGTAGTACAGGTATTGGAGGCTGTGGGTCAGGTAGTACAGGTATTAATAGGAGGCTGTGGGTCAGGTAGTACAGGTATTAATAGGAGGCTGTGGGTCAGGTAGTACAGGTAGTACAGGTAATAGGAGGCTGTAGTATTAATAGGAGGCTGTGGGTCAGTCACTACAGAGGTGTTCTATAAACACTACATCCTGCCTTTCAGCTTTTGTGAAGGTTTGTTTGATGTTGATGACTCTCTCTCTCTCTCTCCCTCTCCCTCGCTCCATCTGTCATCTCTATCTCTCTCCATCTCTGTCATCTCTCCTAGGATCGTCTGTACTTTGTGATGGAGTATATTAATGGAGGGGACCTCATGTACCACATTCAGCGTGTGGGCAAGTTCAAGGAGCCACAGGCAGTGTAAGTCACAGTCTGTTGTCACTGGCTATAGCCCCAGCCATACATATAGACCTAGCTCACCTATAAGACAGGTTTAAAGTCAATAGTGCAAAGCATCTATATCCTCAAAGTCAGCTCTCTGTAAATGGATGTACTGTATTATCAACCTGGTATTATACCTTTCTGTAACATCTACTGTTTTGAAAAATCATCACACTTTTCAGATATCTACATGCTTTTCCATGTTTCTAAGTGATCATGTTGTTGTCATTGTAGGTTCTATGCTGCAGAGATCGCTGTGGGCCTGTTCTTCCTGCACAGAAAGGGTGTTGTATACAGGTGGGTGTGAAAGTCTCCCTGGAGGAACCATATTCATCTCTACACTGGTTTGGGGGATTTCCTTATCCGGTGTAGTGTAGAATTAGTCCCACACTGAAATACAAAACACATCAGGGACAACTACAGTGTTCTTGAGAAACGGTGGTGACACAGGGAGTAACTGCTGTTTGTGAAAGCTGAGTATTGAGCTGCAACTTTGCCTGGCTTGTTTATAATAGCTGTATCTTAATTATATCTGCATGCTGAAAAAGTTAGCTTAGAAGGTTCTATAAATACAGACTGAGAGACTCATTGTGGAGGTATTGAGATAAAGGAAGGAGAAGTACAGGGAAGATAAAGAAAGAGAGAAAGGAAGAGCCAAGGCTAAGAGATGTACAGTTGAAGTTGGAAGTTTACATACACTTAGGTTGGAGTCATTACAACTCCAACCACTCCACAAATGTCTTGTTAACAAACTATAGTTTTGGCAAGTCAGTTAGGACATCTACTTTGTGTATGACACAAGTAATTTTTCCAACAATTGTTTACAGACAGATTATTTAACTTATAATTCACTGTATCACAATTCCAGTGGGTCAGAAGTCTACATATACAAAGTTGACTGTGCCTTTAAACAGCTTGGAAAATTACAGAAAATGATGTCATGGCTTTAGAAGCTTATGATAGGCTAATTGACATCGTTTGAGTCAATTGGAGGTGTTGCTGTGGATGTATTTCAAAGCCTACCTTCAAACTCAGTGCCTCTTTGCTTGACATCGTGGGGAAATCAAAAGAAATCAGCCAAGACCTCAGAAAAAAATTGGAGACCTCCACAAGTCTGGTTCATCCTTGGGAGCAATTTCCAAATGCCTGAAGGTACCACGTTCATCTGTACAAACAATAGTATGGGACCACGCAGCCGTCACACCGCTCAGGAAGGAGACGTGTTCTGTCTGCTAGAGAACCAACTTACCTGGGTCGAAAAGTGCAAATCAATCCCAGAACAACAGCAAAGGACCTTGTGAAGATGCTGGAGCAAACAGGTACAAAAGTATCTATATCCACAGTAAAACGAGTCCCATATCAACATAACCTGAAAGGTAACTCAGCAAGGAAGAAGCCACTGCTCCAAAACCACCATAAAAAAAGCCAGACTACGGTTTGCAACTGCACATGGGGGCAAAGATCGTACTTTTTGGAGAAATATCCTCTGGTCTGATGAAACAAACAGAACTGTTTGGCCATAATGACCATCATAATGTTTGGAGGGAAAAGGGGGAGGATTGCAAGCCGAATAACACCATCCCATATGTGAAGCACAGGGGTGACAGCATCATGTTGTGGGGGTGCTTTGCTGCAGGAGGGACTGGTGCACTTCACAAAATAGATGGCATCGGAGGATGAGGATGGAAAAGTATGTGGACATATTGAAGCAACATCACAAGATATCAGTCAGGAAGTTAAAGCTTGGTTGCAAATGGGTCTTCCAACTGGACAATGACCCCAAGCAAACTTCCAAAGTTGTGGTAAAATGGCTTAAGGACCATAAAGGCAAGGTATTGGAGTGGCCATCACAAAGCCATGACCTCAAATTCTATAGAATATTTGTGGGCAGAACTGAAAGCATGTGTGAGCAAGAAGGCCTACAAACCTGACTCAGTTACACCAGCTCTGCCAGAATTCACCCAACTTATTGTGGGAAGGTTGTGGAAGGCTACCTGAAACATTTGACCCAAGTTAAACCATTTAAAGGCAATGCTACCAAATACTAATTGAGTGTATGTAAACATCTGACCCACTGGGAATGTGATGAAAAAAATAAAAGCTCAAATAAATTATTCTCTCTACTATTATTCTGACATTTCACATTCTTAAAATAAAGTGGTGATCCTAACTGGCCTGTAACAGGACATTTTTACTAGGATTAATTGTCAGGAGTGTGAAAATGTAAATGTTTGGGCTAAGGTGTATGTAAACTTCGGACTTCAACTGTACTTAGATACTGTACATGGAGAATACTGTAGGCTACAGGGAAAGAGTTAGAGAATGGAGACAAAAGCAATAGTAAGAGAGAATTAGTTATGAAGAAAGGAAAGACAGATGTAAAGGGGGAGAATATAGAGGTAGAGATATGGAATGAAAGGTTCAAAGAGAGAGAGAAAGAGAAAGACATGTTTTATCTCTATCAAATCAAATCAAATTTGATTTGTCACATACTGATTAGCAGATGTTAATGCGACTGTAGCGAAATGCTTGTGCTTCTAGTTCCGACAATGCAGTAATAACCAACGAGTAATCTAACCTAACAATTCCACAACAACTATCTTATACACACAGGTGTAAAGGGATGAAGAATATTTACATAAAAATACATGAATGAGTGATGGTACAGAACGGCATAGGCAAGATGGAGTAGATGGTATAGAGTACAGTATATACATCTCCACCCCGCGGATCAGCGGGTTGTTAACTACCCTCACCACCTGGGGGTGGCCCGTCAGGAAGTCCAGTACCCAGTTGCACAGGGCGGGGTTGAGACCCAGGGTATCGAGCTTGATGATGAGTTTGGAGGGTACTATGGTGTTAAATGCTGAGCTGTAGTCGATGAACAGCATTCTCACATAGGTATTCCTCTTGTCCAGATGGGTTAGGGCAGTGTGCAGTGTGGTTACGATTGCGTCGTCTGTGGACCTATTGGGGCGGTAAGCAAATTGGAGTGGGTCTAGGGTGTCAGGTAGGGTGGAGGTGATATGGTCCTTGACTAGTCTCAAATCAGATCAAATCAAATCTAATTGTATTTGTCACATACACATGGTTAGCAGATGTTAATGCGAGTGTAGCGAAATGCTTGTGCTTCTAGTTCCGACAATGTAGTAATAACCAACAAGTAATCTAACTAACAATTCCAAAACTACTGTCTTATACACAGTGTAAGGGGATAAAGAATATGTACATAAAGATATATGAATGAGTGATGGTACAGAGCAGCATAGGCAAGATACAGTAGATGGTATCGAGTACAGTATATACATATGAGATGAGTATGTAAACAAAGTGGCATAGTTAAAGTGGCTAGTGATACATGTATTACATAAGGATGCAGTCGATGATATAGAGTACAGTATATACGTATGCATATGAGATTAATAATGTAGGGTATGTAACATTATATAAGGTAGCATTGTTTAAAGTGGCTAGTGATATATTTACATCATTTCCCATCAATTCCCATTATTAAAGTGGCTGGAGTTGAGTCAGTGTCAGTGTGTTGGCAGCAGCCACTCAATGTTAGTGGTGGCTGTTTAACAGTCTGATGCCCTTGAGATAGAAGCTGTTTTTCAGTCTCTCGGTCCCAGCTTTGATGCACCTGTACTGACCTCGCCTTCTGGATGATAGCGGGGTGAACAGGCAGTGGCTCGGGTGGTTGATGTCCTTGATGATCTTTATGGCCTTCCTGTAACATCGGGTGGTGTAGGTGTCCTGGAGGGCAGGTAGTTTGCCCACTTCATGATGACGGAAGTGAGTGCTACGGGCGGTAGTCGTTTAGCTCAGTTACCGTAGCTTTCTTGAGAACAGGAACAATGGTGGCCCTCTTGAAGCATGTGGGAACAGCAGACTGGGATAGGGATTGATTGAATATGTCCGTAAACACACCAGCCAGCTGGTCTGCGCATGCTCTGAAGACGTGGCTGGGGATGCCGTCTGGGCCTGCAGCCTTGCGAGGGTTAACACATTTAAATGTTTTACTCACGTCAGCTGCAGTGAAGGAGAGTCCACAGGTTTTGGTAGCGGGCCTTGTCAGTGGCACTGTATTGTCCTCAAAGCGAGCAAAGAAGTTGTTTAGTCTGTCTAGGAGCAAGACATCCTGGTCCGCGATGGGGCTGGTTTTCTTTTTATAATCTGTGATTGACTGTAGACCCTGCCACATACCTCTTTTGTCTGAACCGTTGAATTGCGCCTCTACTTTGTCTCTATACTGACGCTTAGCTTGTTTGCAGGGTGGGGGGGTATGCCTTATGATTAACGAGATGTGGTGTGATCATAACAACATACAGGAACTCAAGTCCTTCTGTTCACCTGAATTAGAATTCCTCACAACCAAATGTCATCCACATTATCTACCAAGAGAATTCTCTTAGATTATAATCACAGCCGCATATATTCCTCCACGACAGCCCTGAACTAACTTTATTTGACTCTATGTAAACTGGAAACGAAGGTAGAAGCGAAGGAATGGTGAAAAGAGGCGGGCTGCTGTAGGACCACAGCTGATTAGAGGGCAAAGAATGATTGTCTATTGTAGTGTTTTAGTGTGTTGAATGCATGTTGAGGGACAGAAAAACAGGATAATTTAAGGCAAAATATTTATGTTTTTCAAATGTTTTCAGCCTCCCTCTGATCTTCTGCCTCCTTCAGAAAGAACAAACAGTAATAATTCAGTCAACAACACGCCAGCTCCGTAATCAAATGACAGCTTACTCAAACACCTTCCTTCCACACCTCAACACTAATCTCTAAACACTAGGCTACCCCGGGGCGGCAGGGTAGCCTAGTGGTTAGAGCGTTGGACTAGTAACCGAGCTGACATGGTACAAATCTGTCGTTCTGCCCCTGAACTGGCAGTTAACCCACTGTTCTTAGGCCGTCATTGTAAATAAGAATTTGTTCTTAACTGACTTGCCTAGTAAAATAAAAAATAAATAATAATATCTCTTTCACTGTCTCTCCAACTCTCTTTCTTTCTCTCTGTTTATGTCTCTCTTGCTCTTTATCTCTCCTCCTTTCTTTGATCCCTCTATCACAGGGACCTCAAATTGGACAACGTGATGCTGGACAATGAGGGCCACATTAAGATAGCTGACTTTGGCATGTGTAAGGAGAACATGTATGAAGGCATGGTCACACGCACCTTCTGTGGTACCCCCGACTATATCGCCCCAGAGGTGAGGACCACGGGGGGGGGGACTGGGGGCGAAAGATTGAGGGGAGAGACTGATGGGGAGAGATTGATGGGGGAGACTGATGGGGAGAGATTGATGGAGGAGACTGAAGGGAGAGACTGAGTGGGAGAGACTGAAAGTAGAGACTGAGTGGAAGAGACTTAGGAGAGAGACTGAGGGAGAGAGACTGAGTGGGAGAGACTGAGGGGGATAGACTGAGTGGGAGAGACTGAGGGGGATAGACTGAGGGGGATAGACTGAGGGGATAGACTGAGGGGGAGAGACTGAGTGGGAGAGACTGAGGGGGAGAGACTGAGGGGAGAGATTGATGGGGAGACTGATGTGGAGAGATTGATGGGGAGACTGAAGGGAGAGACTGAGTGGGAGAGACTGAAAGTAGAGACTGAGTGGGAGAGAGACTGAGGGAGAGAGACTGAGTGGGAGAGACTGAGGGGATAGACTGAGGGGGATAGACTGAGGGGGATAGACTGAGGTGGATAGACTGAGGGGGATAGACTGAGTGGGAGAGACTGAGGGGGATAGACTGAGGGGGATAGACTGAGGGGAGAGACTGAGTGGGAGAGACTGAGGGGGAGAGACTGAGGGGGAGACTGAGGGGGAGACTGAGGGGGACAGGAGGGAAGAAATGAAGGGGTATGGGTGAGGATGCCGAGGACCAGAGATAAGGGGTCATGAACGGAGACATTCCAGAGAGGCTGTACCACTTCACTGTACCGTTTACACCTTCTGTATCCTGTGCATGTGACAAATAAACATGAATTTGATTTGATATAGTGTATGTTTACTACATGGCCTCACATGTGAATCCTAGACAAAGAAGAGCAGAGCTAAAGGACCGAATCGAGGCGGTCGGTCACATATGTGACATAGTACACCATTTCTGGGGACCACTTTTGGCTCCTGAGTTCTACTTTCAGAACTACTGGCTAAAAAGTATACAAAAGTACTGGGTAATCTCTTTAATGGAGATGTCCACCAGTAGATCCTGTGTGTGCGTGTGTGTGTGTGTGTGTGTGTGTGTGTGTGTGTGTGTGTGTGTGTGTGTGTGTGTGTGTGTGTGTGTGTGTGTGTGTGTGTGTGTGTGTGTGTGTGTGTGTGTGTGTGTGTGTGTGTGTGTGTGTGTGTGTGTGTGTGTGTGTGTCTGATCCGCTCCTGCCTCACTATCTGTAGTGACTCATGAGGGACTGTAGCAACCCAAAGGTAGGAGGTGGGGATAGCCCTGTTTCTATCTCTGGGTTTCCATGGTGGGTGGACCTGAGGTTGAGGTGTCTATTCAATGAATGGACTTTGAATCTGAGCACTTTTCAGACACCTTTTATTTACCTGTTTTCTATATTGAAATCTCTATCTAAAGGCAACAGAGAAGAATATAATGGTCATGTTGTCTCAGTGTAAGTTCAAGCCTCAAGTCTCTCAGTAGTCTGTCCTCTCACACGGGTATAATATGACCATGTGGTTACTCCGGCCATAAAGATACAATATAATATAAATAGTGTTCTATTTCATTCTGTGCCTGAGGCTCGGAGAGGGACCTGGAGCGACATTATAGACCTGTCACTTCTCGTTACTGTAACGAGGAATGGATGCCCATACAGCACATGCTCATACATGTCCCTGTGTTTGGCGGTAGAGCTGCTTCCTGTCTTGTCTGATTGAGGGGGTGACAGGCAGTAGAGCTGCTTCCTGTCTTGTCTGATTGAGGGGGTGACAGGCAGTAGAGTTACTTCCTGTCTTGTCTGCTTGAGGGGGTGAACGGTGTGTGTGTGTGTGCATGCTTGTTTATGCATCCAAGTGAGTGTGTGTGTGTGTGCGGGCGCAAGAGCTTCTGTGTGTTTCTGTACAATGTGTGTGGGTGGACATGTGGACTGGTAAATTGGATGGTAGGAAAATAGTCCTTTGTTATGGCAGATATACATAGCCCACTGTAATAATGGTGGGTGGTGTGGTGGAAGTTTAGAAGAGAACAATCCTATGTGCTGCTACTGCTGTTAAAGTAGCTCAGAGCAGAGTAACTGTCCTTGACTGAAATTGCAGGCAGAGCAAACCTGGGTAAATATGAAAATCACATGGGTTGCAGTGGTTCCCACATGCTGGTCCCACAATGGAATAGTGGGTGTGTTTGGGTTGGGCTTCCAGCAGTATATTATTAATGTAATGTGGCTCTTTCACCTTTCTCTCCTCTCTCCTGACAGATCATTGCATATCAGCCCTATGGGAAATCAGTGGACTGGTGGGCTTATGGGGTTCTCCTCTACGAGATGCTAGCAGGACAGGTACGTGCAGTAGTATATTTGTCAGATGGAAGTCTATTGTTCAATAGATCAAATGTGGCCTCATGTTATGCTGAGTCCATATTTCACAGCATCCTATAGCCTATATATATATATGGCTCCAGGTCATCTACAAGACCCTGCTAGGTAAAGTCCCCCCTTATCTCAGCTCGCCAGCAGCAAGAGCGACATCATTGATGTATATATAGAAAAGAGTCTGCCCGAAAATTGAACCCTGTGGCACCCCCATAGAGACTGCCAATTTGACACACTGAACTCTATCAGTGAAGTAGTTGGTGAATCAGGCGAGGCAATCATTTGAGAAACCAAGGCTATTGAGTCTGCCAATAAGAATGTTGTGATTGACAGAGTCGAAAGCCTTAACCAGGTCGATGAATACGGCTGCACAGTAATGTCTCTAATCGATGGCAGTTATGATATCGTTTAGGACTTTGAGCATGGCTGAGGTGCACCCATGACCAGCTCTGAAACCAGTTTGCATAGCGGACAAGGTACGGTGGGATTCGAAATGGTCGGTAATCAGTTTGTTAACTTGGCTTTCGAAGACCTTAGAAAGGCAAGGTAGAATAGATATAGGTCTGTAGCAGTTTGGGTCTAGAGTGTCTCCCCCTTTGAAGAGGGGGATGATCGCGGCAGCCTTCCAATCTATGGGAATCTCAGACGATACGAAAGAGAGGTTGAACAGGCTAGTAATAGGGGTTGCAACAATTTTGACAGATCGTTTTAGAAAGAGATGGTCCAGATTGTCTAGCCCGGCTGATTTGTAGGGGTCCAGATTTTGCAGCTCTTTCAGAACATCAGCTATCTGGATTTGGGTGAAGGAGAAGTGGGGGAGGCTTGGGCGAGTTTCTGTGGGGGGCTGTTGATCAGGGTGGGGGTAGTCAGGTGGAAAGCATGGCCAGCCGTAGAGAAATGCTTATTGAAATTCTCAATCATAGTGGATGTATTGTTGGTGACAGTGTTTCCTAGCCTCGTGGGCAGTGGGCAGCTGGGAGGAGGTGCTCTTATTCTCCATGGACTTTACAGTGTCGCAGAATGTTTTTGAGTTTGTGCTACAGGATGCAAATTTCTGCTTGAAAAAGCTAGCCTTATCTTTCCCAATTTCCTGTGTATATTTGTTCCTAACTTCCCTGAAAAGTTGCATATCACAGGGGCTGTTTGATGCTAACGCAGTACGCCACAGGATGTTTTTATGCTGGTCAAGGGCAGTCAGGTCTGGAGAGAACCAAGGGCTATATGACTATATATGGCTATATATCTGTTCCTGGTTCTACATTTTTTGAATGGGGCATGCTTATTTAAGATGGTGAGGAAGGCACTTTTAAAGAATAACCAGGCATCCTCTACAGACAGGATGAGGTCAATATCCTTCCAGGATACCCGGGCCAGGTCGATTAGAAAGGCCTGCTTGCTGAAGTGTTTTAGGGAGCGTTTGACAGTGATGATGGGTGGTCATTTGACCGCAGACCCATTACGGATGCAGGCAATGAGGCAGTGAGTACAGACCTGGGTAGTAAGACAGAACTCTGCAGGCTATCTCTGCAGGAGATTATATCACAGTTACAGTTAAGGATGGAAATTTCAGGGTTTTTGGTGGTCTTCCTTATCCAGGATTCAGACACGGCTAGGACATCCGGGTTGGCAGAGTGTGCTAATGGTGTTGTTGTCACAGTAGCACTCAATAACAGGGCAAAGCATGTCATTGCATTCTGATGGGAAAATCTGAACAGATGGTAGAGAACTATGGCTGGCATCTATTGCCAATATGAACCCACTGTACACCAATGACTTCTATGACAGATGAAAGACTTCACAGGGGAACATTAAAGAAACTCACACACACACAGAGAGAGAAATTAGAACCACAGGTTGGTTCTGAGTGGCTGCTGGGTTTTTAGGGCTGAGTTCCCAACTGTCCTCTGTTTTATTCCACCTCAGAGTGGTGGCTGGTCCGGTCCCTCTTTGTAACGAGCACACAAAGCTGTGGTATCGCGCTGTGTAAGATCACAAAGACAAGGGGATTGACAAAATACATGATTGGTCACATTTCTTTGGCTATTTGTCCTTTTTAAAGATATACTGTAAGTATACCATAAGCACTGCATGTACAGTAAACTTATTTTCATATCTTATCCACTATAACCATGTTGCTACAAATGTGGACCTTCAGTAAGCAAATTGCAGTAAAATGTGGACCCTCACTCGCGTGTACATTTTGGTTGTCAACTGTATCAATGAATGACGTGTGTATGTTGTTTCCCTGAAGCCGCCGTTCGATGGAGAGGATGAAGATGAGTTGTTCCAGTCCATCATGGAGCACAACGTGTCCTACCCCAAGTCCATGTCTAAGGAGGCTGTCGTCATCTGCAAGGGAGTAAGTAGCTGGGAGATATGGGGTTGTGTCTCTCCTACAGTAACTCACTGGGAGATATGGGGTTGTATCTCTCCTACAGTAACTCACTGGGAGATATGGGGTTGTATCTCTCCTACAGTAACTCACTGGGAGATATGGGGTTGTATCTCTCCTACAGTAACTCACTGGGAGATATGGGGTTGTATCTCTCCTACAGTAACTCACTGGGAGATATGGGGTTGTATCTCTCCTACAGTAACTCACTGGGAGATATGGGGTTGTGTCTCTCCTACAGTAACTCACTGGGAGATATGGGGTTGTATCTCTCCTACAGTAACTCACTGGGAGATATGGGGTTGCATCTCTCCTACAGTAACTCACTGGGAGATATGGGGTTGTATCTCTCCTACAGTAACTCACTGGGAGATATGGGGTTGCATCTCTCCTACAGTAACTCACTGGGACATATGGGGTTGTATCTCTCCTACAGTAACTCACTGGGAGATATGGGGTTGTATCTTACCTACAGTAACTCACTGGGAAATATGGGGTTGCATCTCTCCTACAGTAACTCACTGGGAGATATGGGGTTGTATCTCTCCTACAGTAACTCACTGGGAGATATGGGGTTGTATCTCTCCTACAGTAACTCACTGGGAGATATTGGGTTGCATCTCTCCTACAGTAACTCACTGGGAGATATGGGGTTGTATCTCTCCTACAGTAACTCACTGGGAGATATGGGGTTGTATCTCTCCTACAGTAACTCACTGGGAGATATGGGGTTGCATCTCTCCTACAGTAACTCACTGGGAGATATGGGGTTGCATCTCTCCTACAGTAAATCACTGGGAGATATGGGGATGTATCTCTCCTGCAGTAACTCACTGGGAGATATGGGGTTGTATCTCTCCTACAGTAACTCACTGGGAGATATGGGGTTGTATCTCTCCTACAGTAACTCACTGGGAGATATGGGGTTGCATCTCTCCTACAGTAACTCACTGGGAGATATTGGGTTGCATCTCTCCTACAGTAACTCACTGGGAGATATGGGGTTGCATCTCTCCTACAGTAACTCACTGGGAGATATGGGGTTGTATCTCTCCTACAGTAACTCACTGGGAGATATGGGGTTGCATCTCTCCTACAGTAACTCACTGGGAGATATGGGGTTGTATCTCTCCTACAGTAACTCACTGGGAGATATTGGGTTGCATCTCTCCTACAGTAACTCACTGGGAGATATGGGGTTGCATCTCTCCTACAGTAACTCACTGGGAGATATTGGGATGTATCTCTCCTACAGTAACTCACTGGGAGATATGGGGTTGTATCTCTCCTACAGTAACTCACTGGGAGATATGGGGTTGTATCTCTCCTACAGTAACTCACTGGGAGATATGGGGTTGTGTCTCTCCTACAGTAACTCACTGGGAGATATTGGGTTGCATCTCTCCTACAGTAACTCACTGGGAGATATGGGGTTGTATCTCTCCTACAGTAACTCACTGGGAGATATGGGGTTGTGTCTCTCCTACAGTAACTCACTGGGAGATATTGGGTTGCATCTCTCCTACAGTAACTCACTGGGAGATATGGGGTTGCATCTCTCCTGCAGTAACTCACTGGGAGATATGGGGATGTATCTCTCCTACAGTAACTCACTGGGAGATATTGGGTTGCATCTCTCCTACAGTAACTCACTGGGAGATATTGGGTTGCATCTCTCCTACAGTAACTCCTTGTTAGATATGGGGATGTATCTCTCCTACAGTAACTCACTGGGAGATATGGGGATGTATCTCTCCTACGGTAACTCACTGGGAGATATGGGGATGTATCTCTCCTACAGTAACTCACTGGGAGATATGGGGTTGTATCTCTCCTACAGTAACTCACTGGGAGATATGGGGTTGTATCTCTCCTACAGTAACTCACTGGGAGATATGGGGATTGTATCTCTCCTACAGTAACTCACTGGGAGATATGGGGTTGTATCTCTCCTACAGTAACTCACTGGGAGATATGGGGTTGTATCTCTCCTACAGTAACTCACTGGGAGATATGGGGATGTATCTCTCCTACAGTAACTCACTGGGAGATATGGGGTTGTATCTCTCCTACAGTAACTCACTGGGAGATATGGGGATGTATCTCTCCTACAGTAACTCACTGGGAGATATTGGGTTGTATCTCTCCTACAGTAACTCACTGGGAGATATTGGGTTGCATCTCTCCTACAGTAACTCCTTGTTAGATATGGGGATGTATCTCTCCTACAGTAACTCACTGGGAGATATTGGGTTGTATCTCTCCTACAGTAACTCACTGGGAGATATTGGGTTGCATCTCTCCTACAGTAACTCACTTGTTAGATATGGGGATGTATCTCTCCTACAGTAACTCACTGGGAGATATGGGGTTGCATCTCTCCTACAGTAACTCACTGGGAGATATGGGGTTGCATCTCTCCTACAGTAACTCACTGGGAGATATGGGGTTGCATCTCTCCTACAGTAACTCACTGGGAGATATTGGGTTGCATCTCTCCTACAGTAACTCACTGGGAGATATGGGGTTGCATCTCTCCTACAGTAACTCACTGGGAGATATGGGGTTGCATCTCTCCTACAGTAACTCACTGGGAGATATGGGGTTGTATCTCTCCTACAGTAACTCACTGGGAGATATGGGGTTGTATCTCTCCTACAGTAACTCACTGGGAGATATTGGGTTGCATCTCTCCTACAGTAACTCACTGGGAGATATGGGGATGTATCTCTCCTACAGTAACTCACTGGGAGATATGGGGTTGTATCTCTCCTACAGTAACTCACTGGGAGATATTGGGTTGCATCTCTCCTACAGTAACTCACTGGGAGATATGGGGTTGTATCTCTCCTACAGTAACTCACTGGGAGATATGGGGTTGCATCTCTCCTACAGTAACTCACTGGGAGATATGGGGTTGTATCTCTCCTACAGTAACTCACTGGGAGATATTGGGTTGTATCTCTCCTACAGTAACTCACTGGGAGATATTGGGTTGCATCTCTCCTACAGTAACTCACTGGGAGATATGGGGTTGTATCTCTCCTACAGTAACTCACTGGGAGATATGGGGTTGCATCTCTCCTACAGTAACTCACTGGGAGATATGGGGTTGTATCTCTCCTACAGTAACTCACTGGGAGATATGGGGATGTATCTCTCCTACAGTAACTCACTGGGAGATATGGGGTTGTATCTCTCCTACAGTAACTCACTGGGAGATATGGGGTTGTATCTCTCCTACAGTAACTCACTGGGAGATATGGGGTTGTATCTCTCCTACAGTAACTCACTGGGAGATATGGGGTTGTATCTCTCCTACAGTAACTCACTGGGAGATATGGGGTTGTATCTCTCCTACAGTAACTCACTGGGAGATATGGGGTTGTATCTCTCCTACAGTAACTCACTGGGAGATATGGGGTTGTATCTCTCCTACAGTAACTCACTGGGAGATATGGGGTTGCATCTCTCCTACAGTAACTCACTGGGAGATATGGGGTTGTATCTCTCCTACAGTAACTCACTGGGAGATATGGGGTTGTATCTCTCCTACAGTAACTCACTGGGAGATATGGGGTTGTATCTCTCCTACAGTAACTCACTGGGAGATATGGGGTTGTATCTCTCCTACAGTAACTCACTGGGAGATATGGGGTTGCATCTCTCCTACAGTAACTCACTGGGAGATATGGGGTTGTATCTCTCCTACAGTAACTCACTGGGAGATATGGGGTTGTATCTCTCCTACAGTAACTCACTGGGAGATATGGGATTGTATCTCTCCTACAGTAACTCACTGGGAGATATGGGGTTGCATCTCTCCTACAGTAACTCACTGGGAGATATGGGGTTGTATCTCTCCTACAGTAACTCACTGGGAGATATTGGGTTGCATCTCTCCTACAGTAACTCACTGGGAGATATGGGGTCATCATTATAATTGGGCATCGATGACCCTATATATAAGTTGTTCAACTCATGTACAAAGCATTTTACACAATTCTTGTGAGGCAACATATATATATATATATTTGACACCACACAACGGTGCCAATGTGATTTGGAACTGGATAGCAGGCTCCAACTGAAAAACAGAATGATATACAATACGTAGAGCTGGGTGTTGTCCAATAGGCTTTTATTTCAACTTGAAATCCACAACATGGACACAACTCTCAATAATTGGTTTTATTCCCTTACAGTCACAAGGATGCTTATCATATGACTATATTCCATTGAGTTGAAGCAAAGATGTGTTCTGAACTATTTAAAACAGAGTCCTGTTCTAATCTAGTGAGCATCTGATTCTCTCTCTACTTCAGGGATGGGCAACTTGGATAGGCGTGAGGGCCACAAAAAATCTGAACTCATCATGATCACGGATCTGCATAACCACATCCATAACCAGTCATGCAGTCAGACCCTACGTGAAATTTTGTTGCCCCCCCAACAAAGTTTTGCCATGGAGCGTAGAGAAAAGTTTGCTGCATTTCTACACATTTTCCCATGGAGCGGAGGGAAGTTTTAGCAATTTTATAACTCATTTCATTGGCAGTGGGTGGAGAGAAAAAATGTGTGATTTTACAGCTAATTTCCTGTAATTCCACATGTTTTGCCATAGGGTGATGAGAAATGTTTTCAGTAATGAAAATGAATAAGGGCCCCCGGTCGGTAATTTGACCATGATTACTACATGTTAATATTGCTGGATCGACTAACTTACCAATCTCATTTTGTTTGCTGACATGGGCTGATTGAGTGACTGTCAGTGACTGACATGACAAGAAACAAACTGCTGATGCACAAACACATTTCATTCTACAATTGTAACTCTCAACAGTAAGTTGAGGTGCTGACTAAGTTCCTACAAAAGCGGGCCACCTGGCGGGCCACCATCCCTGGTCTCCTTGGTATCAAAGTCACATAGTCTTCCTCTTCTTTCTGTGGATGGCCATGCTTATATACACTATCATTCAAAAGTTTGGGGTCACTTAGAAATGTTCTTGTTTTTGAAAGAAAAGCACATTGTTGTCCATTAAAATAACATCAAATTGATCAGAAATACAGTGTATATATTGTTAATGTTGTAAATGACTATTGTAGTTGGAAACGGCTGATTTTTTAAATGAAATATCTACATAGGCGTACAGAGGCCCATTATCAGCAACCATCACTCCTGTGTTCCAATGGCACGTTGTGTTAGCTAATCCAAGTTTATAATTTTAAAAGGCTAATTGATCATTAGAAACCCCTTTTGCAATTCTGTTAGCACAGCTGAACTGTTGTTCAATTTTCACAAAACAGCACGAACTGGCCCTAACCAGAATAGAAAGAGGAGTGGGAGGCCCCGGTGCACAACTGAGCAAGAGGACAAGTACATTAGTGTCTAGTTTGAGAAACTATTCTGGTTAGGGCCAGTTTGTGCTGTTCTGTGAAGGGACTAGTACACAGCGATGTACGAGATCTTCAGTTTCTTGGCAATTTCTCGCATGGAATAACTTTCATTTCTCAGAACAAGAATAAACTGATGAGTTTCAGAAGAAAGTGCTTTGTTTCTGGGCATTTTGAGCCTGTAATCGAACCCACAAATGCTGATGCTCCAGATACTCAACTAGTCTAAAGAAGGACAGTTTTATTGCTTCTTTAATCAGTACAACAGTTTTCAGCTGTGCTAACAGAATTGCAAAAAGGTTTTCTAGTGATCAATTAGCCTTTTAAAATTATAAACTTGGATTAGCTAACACAACGTGCCATTGGAACACAGATGGTTGCTGATAATGGGCCTCTGTACGCCTATGTAGATATTCCATTAAAAAATCAGCCGTTTCCAACTACATTAGCCATTTACAACATTAACATGTCTACACTGTATTTCTGATCAATTTGATGTTATTTTAATGGACAAAAAATGAGTTTTCTTTAAAAAACAAGGACATTTCTAAGTGACCCCAAACTTTTGAATGGTAGTGTACCATTGAAATTGGAATTTTGCAGCAATTTACACACAGAAGAGATTCAATTTAGATGTTCTGTCTTCAGTTCAGTTACTTAGGAATGATGTCACCTGCTGTCCATGCTTCTGAACATGTACAGTAATTCATCATCTGATGCTATTGTCGTCGTGACAACAGAGGCGCGTCTCCTCAATCCTTCTCTCCTCCACCTTTAAATCTATATGATCTATGAAATCATTATTAAATGAGACAATTTGGAGTTGAATAAAATAGGCGCTAAATACATATTATCGATAACCATCATTTGCAATTTCCCCCTTTCTATTTTTAGGCTGGATTCTGAATAATGAAAATATGGATCAAAAATAAGGTTACTAAGGAAGGCTGTTGGAAAGGGAAATATAGAGTGGCTTTAAGAGTTGAAGGGAAGCTACACAACAGACCACCAGTAATAAAGAACTGCTGTTGTCGAGGCTATACAATTGTAGCTTCTATAATGTTCAGTTATGGGCTTCTCTCTCTCTTTCTCTCTCACTCCCTCCCTCCCTCTCTCTCCCTCCCCCATCACTTTACTTCCCCCACCCTCCAGTTCATGACCAAGCACCCATCAAAGCGTCTGGGCTGTGGTCTGGAGGGCGAGAGGGACATCCGGGAGCAGGCCTTCTTCAGACGTATCGACTGGGACCGCCTCGCCAACAGAGAGATCCAACCGCCATTCAAGCCTAAAACGGTGTGTATGTGTGCGTGCGTGACTTACCCAGCTATTAGAGTCATTCCAGAAGTTATTGGAAGTCTATGATCAGATGAAAGAGACCCTTTTGTCCACATGCACAGGCTGCTATCATAACAAGTCTCTTTAAAGGGGAAATGTTCAGTTCAAACCATTACAAAGCGTCACCCCTCCACTGATAGCTACAGTAAGAGATGGGGCTGGAGAAATGTATCCACTCTCAAATTCATAGACAAAGCTATGGATAGAAAGACTGACCATCCATCATATCAAAATGACAGTTTTAACCATGTTTTGAGGTGATACAGTGTTTGTTTACAATGATTCTGTTTACAAACAAAGGAGTAAAACAAGCTTATATTTTGGGTTCTGATGGAGTAAAAACATTTAACTAAGCTCTTGAGGGTTTTATAAGTTATATTCCTCAAGAATCAATGGGGAAATATCATGAAATTAAAAGTCAAAAAGTGGATGTAGGAAACACGTATTGGCACTTTAACCTTTTAATGCAGTGGGCCAAAGCAGGGTCACACGGAATGTTTCTTGGTAGTCTTAAATAAATCTACTTTGAAAGAAATGTATACACCTCACACACATGGTTATGGTCTTAAAATGAAGAAGACACCCGTACCATGTCAGATATGGAGTTGAAATGTATTTCAATTTTTTGTTCAAATCCCAATATTACACTTTATATACATCACAGGAACCTGAAATATAACAAAACCGCTTGACATAGAAACACAACATTTTCTGCATTTAAAAAAATATATGTTTCTAAACAATATGAATAACATTCCACCCATGAGGCCACTAGAGGGCGATTTGGTCATTTGACTGCAGGAAAGGGCTGGAGAGGACCACTCACCACTCTGATGCACAACATCAAAGCCACACACTTCAGGTGCACTATTACTCATAAGTGGGGTTTGTATCATATTTCTAAAGAGTTGTAAAACTAGAGAGTCTGTTTCCATAACTAAATTGGCCACTGTAGAAATGTAGGCATCACTTAGTGTGTGTGTGTGTGTGTGTGTGTGTGTGTGTGTGTGTGTGTGTGTGTGTGTGTGTGTGTGTGTGTGTGTGTGTGTGTGTGTGTGTGTGTGTGTGTTCGTCCGTGTGTTCGTGTGTGTGTTCGTGCCTGTGTGTGTCTCTCTGAGAGCCTGCAGCCATGTGTCACTGTGGGAGGTTAAAAGACTGCTGGAGCACAGCTGCAGCCTCCATCTACCCTCCTCCATCCCTCCCTCCATCCCACCATCCTCCTTTGCCACCCTTCCTATTGCTAAACACACTCTCATAACCAGGTGTGGGGGCTTTGTGACCAAACCCACACCCCAACCCCTACCCACCCCTCTCTCCCTCCATCCCACTTCTCTCCATCACAGCCCCTTCTTTTCCTACAAACACACTTGCCGGGGTGGGGGCTTTGTGACCGAACCCTCCTACAGAGGTTTAAGAATACATAGGTTTAAAATAGCCCTCTAAAAGCCTCCTAGCCCTCACACCATATCCACCGCATTGCTTCATGGCAGATGTATCAGTGTGGGTTCACATACAAACAGAGCTAATTCTGGTCTCCATTTATTCTGGAGGTATCGTGAGGTACAGTATACTGTCATAATGAGATCATTCTGGAGGTATCGTGAGGTACAGTATACTGTCATAATGAGATCATTCTGGATTCTGGAGGTATATACTGTCATAATGAGATCATATCTGGGTAGGTACAGTATACTGTCATAATGAGATCATTCTGGAGGTATCGTGAGGTGCAGTATACTGTCATAATGAGATCATTCTGGAGGTATTGTGAGGTACAGTATACTGTCATAATGAGATCATTCTGGAGGTATCGTGAGGTACAGTATACTGTCATAATGAGATCATTCTGGAGGTATCGTGAGGTACAGTATACTGTCATAATGAGATCATTCTGGAGGTATCGTGAGGTACAGTATACTGTCATAATGAGATCATTCTGGGGGTATCGTGGGGTACAGTATACTGTCATAATGAGATCATTCTGGAGGTATCGTGAGGTACAGTATACTGTTGTAATGAGATCATTCACCCACAAAAAGTGACAGCTAGACATCCTCTTGCTGTGGGCAACATAATGCACTTCCTTTACCACCTAATATCAGCCATGTCTCTGTCTCTCCCTCTACCTCCCCCCTCTCTCTCACACACCCACACAGGGTGGCAAAGGAGCAGAAAACTTTGACAAGTTCTTCACACGCACCCAGCCCATGTTGACCCCTCCAGACCAGCTAGTCATCGCCAACATTGACCAGAGCGACTTCGCTGGTTTCTCCTACATCAACCCACAGTTCATCCACCCTTCCCTCCTTCACAGTGTGGTATGAGGGGATAGATCAGGGAGAGGAGGAAGAGAGAGAAAGAGGTTGGTGAGAGAGCAAGAGAGAGAGAGAGGAGAGAGGGGGAGAAGAGAGCCATGTGGACTGGGACTGGGACAGCAACACTTCAGATTGACCACCAATTCCCTATTGTCCCTTTTTCAAAGAGACTAATATTATCTTCATGTGTTCTCTGGACTTCAGTCGGCGACATTCTGTAAACAAGCTGTCCGCGAACGATCTCGATTGGAATTTGTCTGATGCGATGGAGGGGGTAAGGGAGGGGGGAGGGGTTGGTGTACAGAGGAGTATGTCTATCTGGTGATTGAGCCCAGTAATCATGGATACATTGATTTGAGAAGTAGGCCTGCAGTAAGCGTTGACATGAATTGCACACTGTTACCATGGGGAACCCTTTAACTCTGCAACCTACTGGCCTAACATTCAGGAATGGGTTCCATGTTTTCCACAGTTCCAGAACCTCCTACTTGCTCTAGAACCTAGAGCCAAACACTACAGTACCTTCCTGTCTGGAAGTTGTCTGTGGGACTACATACAGTATCTCATGATTCCTCAGTGTGTTGCTATGGATAGTAAAAGAGCACTCCCTCCCTATGAAGCATGATGGAACATACCCTCCTGTCCCTACCTTTCCTCTCTCTGCTGTACCTACTGTACTGTACTGCCATTTCTAAACAGTCTGCTACACCACATTCTAGATTATATTTATATACCTACAGAGAAGAGAGGTCTATTATCTACTGTTACACGAGTGCCAAAATAGAGGTGAAACAAATCATTTTATTCCAGTACATATCTATATAAACATCTACTATCTACAGTGTCCTTTTCTTACGAAATTCCTATAGTCAACTATGTCTTTCCTTGTGGCGAACCCGTCAACCCTTCTGATGGTGTCAGCACGCTAAACTAAGCTCAACACCATGTTTCTCTGGCAGTTTTATTAATATACTCCAAACCGTTACCGAACGTTTACAAACCGCTATCAAACGTTTACAAAACGTTACTAAAATGTAACCCACCAAGTATAGCTGTGTCTAACCTAGTATGTTGTTAAAGAACAGCTTTTAGGTCCGTATGAACAGTTGACTGATGAAACAATGATGAACATTTTAGATGGTGTCCAATTTAATTTTTGGTGAAAGCACTGGTACCAATTTTCTCAGAGTTATTTAGGAGAATTTATGAGCAAGACTGAATTGAGGATATGGTTCTGTTCATGAGGTTTGCGACAACATGTAACTTGGTATTCCGGACTTCTATTTATGGGGAAAAATCTTGAACTAAGGTTCATGAGAAGACGATGTTTGGATTTTACTACTGAAAATGCTCTTTCCATGTGCACAATGCAGTTGTCGGTTGCATGCTTATTTCCTGATTATGAATAAGCGCTAGATGACTTTCTAGGGGATGCAGCACACGTCTGATATTTATCATTGTAAAACCAAGTATTATGCTATTTGTTGATTCAGTCATTGTTGTCTGTATGAAGGTCCTACCCCACTTTCTGTTACTTATTCAACATATTCTGCATGTTTCCCTCTATACCTTTCTGTCCAGAGAGAACATTGTTTACCCTATTTGTCGACCATTTTGTAGATATCGAAAGAGCTTTTTCAAAAAGAGAAATGACTCGCAGATTTTATACCACGAACTGAATGTGCTTTTACTACCTTAGACGGGTTACACATCTCTGTTTAGATGACTATCCCAAAAACACATGACGTTTGGCTGAATCTTTGGTAGCTTTGTTATCAGCGAAACCTTGTAATATGTATTTTCTCTATTTATCCACGGTTTGTTTTTGACTATTTTAAAGGTAGAGTCAGAGAAATGACCTTTGCACGAAAAGCATCGCAGAAATTGCGATGAGCAAGACTCAAGACTTCACCCTCACAAAGTCACCCACAGTATCTGTAGATGGGTTCCCTTCATGCTCTTACAACGTAGTAGCCACTGGACCAAAACTGACCCGCACTCTCAGTGTGTTGCGGAGATTGACATACTAAGCTGTTTACTTCGCTGACTCTACCTTTAATGTTTAACAGACGATATGCAGTATCTACAGTATGTGTGACTGTGGCACGTGGTCCCTGGTTGAATACACTCCTACTCCTAACCTTGGTTTCTCTTCTATCAGAGGCAGAAGTGTGTTTTCTGGCTTTCGCTGTGTGCATGTGAGGGTAAGGCCTGATCTAAGCATGAGAGAAGGCATGATGCATGTTAACACAGATCCCCAGGTGTACAGTATGAAGTTCATGTGTCACCAAGCATCACAGTGAGACACACGCCTGTCCCGCTAGCCCCTCCCACTACACTTCTCTCCTCTTTCTGTTCTCCTCTTCTCCATTTGTTTATTGGTTTGTCTTAGTGTTCAGTCTCCTGACTCAACCAAGTTCTAAATTCAGTCAGAACTCACATCTAAGCCATGGACACAACGATTTGAATATTCTGTCTCTTCTGTTTTGGTTGTGGTTATGCAGAAGTTCTCTTTCTGTGCCAGACTGTGAACCTACATAATGAGAGATCAACACAGAACAAGCACAGGAAGTTCAATCAGACACAACTGAACTGCCAAAGAATAAAGAAATGTTGGTCTATTGTTTAATACACCCTGACCACAAAGACACAGTTGTTTTGGCGTTTCAGCCTATTGCCAAATGTCTTGCATTTAGTCTGTTTCTGTTAGACAAAGGTATTTGTAGCATGTCCTTGAAATGTAGCTGTTCAATGGGGATGACTACTGAAAGGATGTTAACATGTAACTTTGATTCCATTTTAGTATTAAAGTGTCCCATCTGGACAAAATGGACCTATTAGAAATAAGGGGAACCATATGTTTACACAACATTGCTGATGAGACAAACTGAGAAGCATTTCATTGAGTCAGGATCTTGTCTGTCCATCTAGATATTATGTTTTACTTCAAAGATGTGGAGGTTTCGACATGGAGAATATAGCACTCTCTATAGAACGTATCAGATACTAGTGGGAAAGAGAGGCTAACCATAGTTAGCCCTGTGAATGACGTCTCACATTGAGAATCTATGTCTAGTGAGTGGGCGGTGTTTGGGCTCCTTTAGACACAAAACCTCCAAGCAGTATGTACTTTTAGGAGGAACTACAATAACTTGCAGTCATTATTTGAATTACCGTGGCGATCATGGGACCACAACACAGGGATGTTTTGTATGCTTTATTTTCATTTCACTCTCCTTGCTTTTGTTTGTCAAGTTCTCCCAAGTCCCTTTGCTAACTGGGGTATAAAGGATACTGTGTATGAATAAACCAATGAAAATGCAAACTGCCTTATTTGTGTTGTTTAGCTTTCTGTAGCCTCCCAGGCTTCGTATGTAGATTCTACATGTTGGACGGTTTACTGTATCATTGTACTGTATATCACTATTGCTATCCATGAGGAATCCCGCTTTGCCTCCCAGACTTCGTATGTAGATTCTACATGTTGGACGGTTTACTGTATCATTGTACTGTATATCACTATTGCTATCCATGAGGAATCCCGCTTTGCCTCCCAAGCTTCGTATGTAGATTCTACATGTTGGACGGTTTACTGTATCATTGTACTGTATATCACTATTGCTATCCATGAGGAATCCCGCTTTGCCTCCCAGGCTTCGTATGTAGATTCTACATGTTGGACAGTTTACTGTATCATTGTACTGTATATCACTATTGCTATCCATGAGGAATCCCGCTTTGCCTCCCAGACTTCGTATGTAGATTCTACATGTTGGTCGGTTTACTGTATCATTGTACTGTATATCACTATTGCTATCCATGAGGAATCCCGCTTTGCCTCACAGACTTCAAAAGTATTCTTGCTTAAAAGCAACGCAATCTCACCAATATCCAAATGCCACATTCAGTATTTTCTCACCGAACAACAGAAACGTCACAGCAGTAACTTTTCCATCTCCTCAGGGTGACAAAAGGATGAAGGTTGTCTGCCCTCTTCATATTAACCCTTCAAACGTGGCCTTCCAGATAGGAGCGTTTAGAGGTTTAGCACACTCGGCCTGCACACAGACAAATTGTCAGCAATCAAAGCCTACTGAGCCCTCAGATGAATCAGCAGAGTCCTGCTGTTTGTTTTGTCTTGGGCTGGGGTTCGCCTCGTAATGTGTGTGTATGTCTGTTGTTTCTCCCACTCTCTGCCCCCCCCGCCCCCTCTCTCGCTATCTCTCTTCCCCCTCTCTCTATTTCTCTCTCTATTTCTCTCTGTCTGTCTAAGTGGACCACTCTGCATTCACAGGACACAGACCTGGCCTGGTACGTTGGCTCCTCCTATTCTATTCCAGTTGCTGAGCAAGTGAACCTGCTCATAAAGCCATAATAATGCAGACTACTTTTGGAATCTAATGGAAGTTCATCTAGATAAGATATGCCCTTGAGATATACCTCGTCGGTTATATATGTAACGCTCGTCGGAAGGAAGGAAGGAAGGGTGGACCAAAGCGCAGCGTGGAAAGTGTTCATGATCTTTATTGTCAAGAATCACTCAAACAAAAATAACGAATACAAAAACAAAAGCAGACAGCTCCGTCAGGCACAGATACTAAACTCCACAAAACCCAAACGGAAAATGACAAGTTATATATGATCCCCAATCAGAGACAACAATAGACAGCTGCCTCTGATTGGGAACCACACTAGGCAAAAACAGCAAAGAAATAGAAAACATAGATTCTCCCACCCGAGTCACACCCTGACCTAACCAAACATAGAGAATAAATAAGGATCTCTAAGTTCAGGGCGTGACAATATAAGCTAATACTGAACACACGAGTAAACAGTTTGCTTCATGTAAAGCACTCAAAGGCCCCCTACACACTTAGATTGTACAACTTATTTACAACGCATTTGACATAATGGTTGTGATACAACAGATATTTTTCTGATACAATGGACAGTTTTGTCTGTTGCTTGTGTTGTTATTTTTGTACTGAAGAACTCTCTGTTGTATCACAACGGTGGTGCCAAATGTGTTATGCATTCCTTGTACAACATGAGTGTGTACGGGGACAAGAAGACTCATATTTTATCCCTTATGAGAACCTGACTGTAGCAGACAACTTATCACTATGCTCAATGACAGTCTTTGTTGGTACACTCTAAAAAGTAGGGGTTCAACAAGGGTTCTTCTGAGATCCTCAAAGTTCTTTGAAGAACATTAGTCTTCCTGGCACTGCAAATGGCCCTCAAAAGGTTCTTCCAAGAACCCCATATGAGGTGGGGTTCATCGAGGAACCTCCTTAGTTGGTGGGGATTCTTGCAGGAACCTAACTGCCCAACTAGAAATATTTGGATTTGAATTTGAAAGGACAGCAGGTGCAGGCACCTAACTGAGAAATGTAAAGATCTCCTCAATTTAAGGTTGGTCCCTTATATGATCTAAATGGATATTGTTTTGTAATGATAACATCTCTCTTTTCATATTTGTGAAAATCTTTTCTAAAACAAAGACTGGACACAATTCAATGGATATCAATCAACAAGGAGGTAAGAATATGTAGGCTATAATATGTTGAAGACTGGCTGTATTGGGTGCAGATGACTGAACTGGGTACAGATGACTGAACTGGGTGCAGATGACTGTGTTTGCAGGTATACAGACACGGAGGCATACAAAGGTGAATGAATAGCCTATAGGCCACTATGGATAAGGTATGTATATGAAAACCCTCATCAAAAAGGTTTTCATTCACATTCACCACAAAAAAACAAGGTATGAATACTGTTGTGTGTTTTGTTAATCTTATGTATAATTACATTTTTTGGGATTCACAGACTTCACCCTCCTACACCTCTGATGAATATAACAGGACATGTGTTCGAACACAACGCATGGCAAAATCATTCTGGCTATGGATACAGAGAACATCAACACACTAACATCAACACACCAGAGGACTTGGGACTCTGCTGGGAGTTTACCTCATATTACAATTTTTAAATTAGACTTTGCCACTAAAATCATGATAAACTGAGAACTAAAATATTGTGTTCTTGTTATGCATATTATTATCATTAACAATAATAATATGGGGGGGGGGGTATTTAAAAAATGAACCCCAAAAAGTTATTCAAAAGTTTATTTGATGATCCATAAAAAAGGGGTTTATTTTAAAGGGTTCCTCAAAGAACTTCTAGAGGTTTCCCCACAGTTTTAATTTGAAGAACCCCTAAAGGGTACTCCAGGAACCTTTTCTTTTTAGAGTGTTCCTTATGTTTACTTAGATTTAAAAGTAATGTCTGATTGAGCTGACATATGAAGTATTTACCGTCAATGAAGTCTCCGTGAACACGGGAACATTGCCTTTACATTTAAATCGAGCTGTAACATGGATTTTCTGCGATACTTCTGTCATACTCATTGAATCCAGCCCAAAGCATTCTCTCTCATCTGTCTTTCGTTCATGGCAGGCGCTGGCCTTGGTGCTGAAGTCCCAGGGGCCCGGGACTGTTTCTAGACAAGACAGAATAAAGGCACAGTGATTATGATGCCTTTGTATCAGCTGTTTTGCTGGGGCTTATTTTGTATTTTTCCACTGGTGAGAAGTTATTTTCTGCTCACTCTATCAGAAATGTGTGACACGTTTTCACAAAATAAGAGGACATGTTTCAGATTTATTTTTAGGATACTTTGAGGAATTGCACACATAAATAACATATCAATACAATCTCTCTAATGCAATCTAGGGAAATCCAGAGGTAGACGTATTATTTCATTATTGATGATCTCAAAACGTTTTTAATATACAGTAAGCCATATGAGCATCTATCATTGGTGGCTGGACTCCTTTAGGGGGTGATATTGACGTCACCTTTCTCGGGAAAAAGTGTAAGACTGTATGTAATCTGATGAAATAGTTTGTTTTGGTTGGTGCTCTCCCTCTATCTCTCTCTCTCTCGTAGCCTCCGCATTCAGCATTTCAATCACCATGGCACGAAGCGTCTGAGTTGAGCTGAAGCATCTGAGTTGAGCTGAGCAGGACAGCTACGTGCTGGTGCGGTCTGCGGATATGTCCGTCGTCACTAGTGAGTGAGTGAGGTCGCGTGCTAAATCCTAGGAGCTCTGGGGGAAGTCCACCTTCATGCCAAGAAGCGAGTGGCTACGGTGTGCACCTCTGTCCGTCTTGTCTGTTTACCCAGCGGCGCTCCAACACCTTTTGTTACTGTCTGTGAGGGGTGCAGATGAAGACACACATAGGAGGGAGAACTACTGAGAGAGAACCCAGACTCATCCTACACACACAGATCTGAGGTAGGCAATCTGATGTAATGCCGAGTTTATTTTGTCAGGTAAGGAATTTAAATTGGACGCTTTTATTTCCCAATGAGTTGCGTTTTGTATGACTTGCGCATTTGAATTTAAGAGGGGATATTTGGATTGAATCGCCAGTTAAAATGGATATCTGTAGTCACAGTAAATTGTTTGAATGAAGATGAGTGATTAGACCCCAATGTAAGAAACATGTTTTCGTACTACAGCGCAGCGCACTTTGCCTCTGTTTTTTCTTCTTCGTAATGTCAGGTCCATGGATAGGTCCCATGCATCCAGCGGTCTCTCCGGTTCAAAGACATGTCACTTCACTAAACCATTCAACTTGTAGCTGTAATACAAAGTGACATGAACAATAGTTATATCGGGAAATTATTTATTTTATCTCACCAAAGAGCTAGATTTATTGGTCTGTTTTATTGGTCTGTTTTCTTTCATCATTGTTTCAGATCGATATATTTTCGCGGATCAGAGCAATGGAAAGTTTTCGTTCGGGTATTCGAACCAGCAACCTTACGGTTACGGCCCAACGCTCTGATCACTAGTTTACCTGTCGTCTGCTGGTGTGGTACCCTCTCTTCTGGGTCTTCTGGCTCTCTATACTACAGAGTGCAGTGTCCTCTAACCTTTATCGTCTGTCTGTCCGTCTGTCCCTCTTTCTGTCCCTCTTTCTGTCTCTCTCTTCTCTCACCCCCCTTCTCTCTCTCTCTCTCTCTCTCTCTCTCTCTCTCTCTCTCTCTCTCTCTCTCTCTCTCTCTCTCTCTCTCTCTCTCTCTCTCTCTCTCTCTCTCTCTCTCTCTCAATTCAATTCAATTCAATTCAATTCAAGGGCTTTATTGGCATGGGAAACATGTGTTAACATTGCCAAAGCAAGTGAGGTAGACAACATACAAAGTGAATATATAAAGTGAAAAACAACTAAAATTAACAGTAAACATTACACATACAACCGTTTCAAAACAGTAAAGACATTACAAATGTCATATTATATATATATATATATACATATATATATATATATATACATATATATATATATATATATATATATATACATACATACATACATACATATATATACATACATATACACAATGTACAAATAATTAAAGGACACAAGATAAAATAAATAAGCATAAATATGGGTTGTATTTACAATGGTGTTTGTTCTTCACTGGTTGCCCTTTTCTCGTGGCAACAGGTCACAAATCTTGCTGCTGTGATGGCACACTGTGGAATTTCACCCAGTAGGTATGGGAGTTTTTCAAAATTGGATATGTTTTCGAATTCTTTGTGGATCTGTGTGATCTGGGGGAAATATGTCTCTCTAATATGGTCATACATTGGGCAGGAGGTTAGGAAGTGCAGCTCAGTTTCCACCTCATTTTGTGGGCAGTGAGCACATAGCCTGTCTTCTCTTGAGAGCCATGTCTGCCTACGGCGGCCTTTCTCAATAGCAAGGCTATGCTCACTGAGTCTGTACATAGTCAAAGCTTTCCTTAATTTTGGGTCAGTCACAGTGGTCAGGTATTCTGCCACTGTGTACTCTCTGTGTAGGGCCAAATAGCATTCTAGTTTGCTCTGTTTTTTTGTTAATTCTTTCCAATGTGTTAAGTAATTATCTTTTTGTTTTCTCATGATTTGGTTGGGTCTAATTGTGCTGTTGTCCTGGGGCTCTGTAGGGTGTGTTTGTGTTTGTGAACAGAGCCCCAGGACCAGTTTGCTTAGGGGACTCTTCTCCAGGTTCATCTCTCTGTTTGTGATGGCTTTGTTATGGAAGGTTTGTGAATCACTTCCTTTTAGGTGGTTGTAGAATTTAATGGCTCTTTTCTGGATTTTGATAATTAGTGGGTATCGGCCTAATTCTGCTCTGCATGCATTATTTGGTGTTTTACGTTGTACACGGAGGATATTTTTGCAGAATTCTGCGTGCAGAGTCTCAATTTGGTGTTTGTCCCATTTTGTGAAGTCTTGGTTGGTGAGCGGACCCCAGACCTCACAACCATAAAGGGCAATGGGCTCTATGACTGATTCAAGTATTTTTAGCCAAATCCTAATTGGTATGTTGAAATTTATGTTTCTTTTGATGGCATAGAATGCCCTTCTTGCCTTGTCTCTCAGATCGTTCACACCTTTGTGGAAGTTACCTGTGGCGCTGATGTTTAGGCCAAGGTATGTATAGTTTTTTGTGTGCTCTAGGGCAACAGTGTCGAGATGGAATTTGTATTTGTGGTCCTGGTGACTCGACCTTTTTGGAACACCATTATTTTGGTCTTACTGAGATTTACTGTCAGGGCCCAGGTCTGACAGAATCTGTGCATAAGATCTAGGTGCTGCTGTAGGCCCTCCTTGGTTGGTGACAGAAGCACCAGATCATCAGCAAACAGCAGACATTTGACTTCGGATTCTAGCAGGGGAGGCCGGGTGCTGCAGACTTTTCTAGTGCCCGCGCCAGTTCGTTGATATATATGTTGAAGAGGTGGGGCTTAAGCTGCATCCCTGTCTAACCCCCGACCCTGTGTGAAGAAATGTGTGTGTTTTTGCCAATTTTAACCGCACACTTGTTGTTTGTGTACATGGATTTTATAATGTCATATGTTTTACCCCCAACACCACTTTCCATCAGTTTGTATAGCAGACCCTCATGCCAAATTGAGTCGAAGGCTTTTTGAAATCAACAAAGCATGAGAAGACTTTTGCCTTTGTTTTGGTTTGTTTGGTTGTCAATTAAGGTGTGCAGGGTGAATACATGGTCTGTTGTACGGTAATTTGGTAAAAAGCCAATTTGACATTTGCTCAGTACATTGTTTTCATTGAGGAAATGTACGAGTCTGCTGTTAATAATAATGCAGAGGATTTTCCCAAGGTTACTGTTGACACATATTCCACGGTAGTTATTGGGGTCAAATTTGTCTCCACTTTTGTGGATTGGGGTGATCAGTCCTTGGTTCCAAATATTGGGGAAGATGCCAGAGCTAAGTATGATGTTAAAGAGTTTTAGTATAGCCAGTTGGAATTTGTTGTCTGTATATTTGATCATTTCATTGAGGATACCATCGACACCACAGGCCTTTTTGGGTTGGAGGGTTTTTATTTTGTCCTGTACAAACCCCAGTCACAGTGAAGCCCACCATGGAAAGGTTTATGAGTTATGAGACTAAAAGAATGGGACTCTGCAGCTATCAGCAGTTTACAGCAGGATGTAAGTCTTATATAAATACATACACATCAATACGTAGTCTAGAAACAGAACCATCACAACCATAGAGCCTAAATATAGGCTACTATCAGTCAACACAGTGTCATATATTCATTCAATCAGGGTAGTACTAGGATGGTCTTGATTGTAACTAACTGACAGGACATGCTTCAGTCTCCTTCTAACCATCCAATTGTATAACAGGTTGGGTGTAGGTCTGATGACACACTTGTAACATAGAGGATGCTTATGGGCCAGGCAATATGAATTGCTGGGCATATACAGTAGGACAAGCCATTTTCACAAGTTGAGGTGTTTTGTAGCCTTCACAGTTGTCTCTTTTGTTGACAGTTTGCCCCTCTGATGTCTTTTACCTCCCCCTTTTTACCAGTGATGATGTCATGAACCTTGAACCCGATCATGCGTCCATAAAATGTTCTTCTTACTCATTCCCTCAGCAATCACCTTGGTGATAATTGGGGGATTTTCATATCAGATAATTTGTTTTAATAAGTCACACTAAAGTGGAACATGTCTAAATTTGTCTTTTGACTCACTGCCTGGTGTGGGTGAGTGACAGGGTTGTGAATGTAAATAGAAGACTCTGTAGTCTCTGTATTCCGTCTCGCTTCAGTGGTGAATGTTTCCTGTCAGAGTTCAGAGGCTACAGCTAATGAAATAGTAGAATCAGATTATAACTAGTAGATGTCTTTGTGTGTGTGTGTGTGTGTGTGTGTGTGTGTGTGTGTGTGTGTGTGTGTGTGTGTGTGTGTGTGTGTGTGTGTGTGTGTGTGTGTGTGTGTGTGTGTGTGTGTGCGTGCGTGCGTGCGTGCGTGCGTGCGTGTAAATTTGTGTGCATGGATATGTGTGTGTGTCATGCCCTGACCTTAGAGAGACGTTTTAGTTCTCTATTTGGTTAGGTCAGGGTGTGATTTGGGGTGGGCATTCTATGTTTTGTATTTCTATGTTGGCCTGATATGGTTCCCAATCAGAGACAGCTGTTTATCATCGTCTCTGATTGGGGGATCATATTTAGGCAGCCCTTTTTCCCACTTTCTGGTGTGGGATCTTGTCTATGTATAGTTGCCTTAGTGCACATCAGTAGCATCACGGTTCTTTTGGTTGTTTGTTGTTTTGTTCAGTGAGTTTCGATTTATTAGAATTATGTGGAACTCTACTCACGCTGCGCCTTGGTCCGATCCTTATGACGAATGTGACAGTGTGCATGCACAGATTCAGTCAAAGGTTTTCACACACCTACTCATTCAAGGGTTTTTCTTAATTTTTTCTATTTTCTACATTGTAGAATAATAGTGACGACATCAACATGATAAAATAACACATATGGAATCATGTAGTAAACAAAAAACATGTTACACAAATCTAAATATATTTTTATTTGAGATTCTTCGAAGTAGCCACCCTTTGCCTTGATGACAGCTTTGCACACTATTGGCATTCTCTCAGCCAGATTCATAAGGTATTCACCAGAAATGCATTTTAATTAACAATTGTGTCTTGTTAAAAGTTAATTTGTGGAATTTCATTCCTTCTTAATACATTTGAGCCAATCAGTTGTGTTGTGACATGGAATGGTATACAGAAGATGGCCCTATTTGGTAAATACAACATCCATGTTATGGCAAGAACAGCTCAAATAAGCAAGAGAAATGACAGTCCATCATTACTTTAAGACATGAAGGTCAGTCAATACGGAAAATTTCAAGAACTTTGAAAGTTTCTTCAAGTGCAGTCGCAAAAACCATCAAGCGCTATGATGAAACTCTCTCTCATGAGGACCGTCACAGGAAAGAAAGACCCAGAGTTACTTCTGCTGCAGAGGATAAGTTCATTAGAGTTACCAGCCTCAGAAATTGCAGCCCAAAAAAATACTTCACAGAGTTCAAGTAACAAACACATCTCAACATCAACTTTTCAGAGGAGACAGTGTGAATCAGGCCTTTATGGTCGAATTTCTGCAAAGAAGCCACTACTAAAGGACACCAATAAGAAGAAGAGACTTGCTTGGGCCAAGAAACACGAGCATTGGACATTAGACTGGAGTCCAAATTTGAGGTTTTTGGTTCCAACCGCTGTGTCTCTGTGAGATGCAGAATAGGTGAACGGATGATCACCGCATGTGTAGTTCCCACCGTGAAGCATGGAGGAGGAGGAGGTGTGATGGTGTGGGGGTGCTTTACCGGTGACACTGTCAGTGATTTATTTAGAATTCAAGGCAAACTTAACCAGCATGGCTACCACAGCATTTTGCAGCAATACGCCATCCCATCTGGTTTGCGCTTAGTGGGACTATCATTTGTTTATCAACAGGACGATGACCCAACACACACCTCCAGGCTGTGTAAGGGCTATTTGACCAAGAAGGAGAGTGATGGAGTGCTGCATCAGATAACCTGGCATCCACAATCCCCCAACCTTAACCCAAATGAGATGGTTTGGGATGAGTTGGACGGCAGACTGATGGAAGAGCAGCCAACAAGTGCTCAGCATATGTGGGAACTCCTTCAAGACTGTTGGAAAAGCATTCCAGGTGAAGCTGGTTGAGAGAATGCCAAGAGTGTGCAAAGCTGTCATCAAGGCAAAGGTGTCACGGTTCATGAATCCACTGCCTCTCTCTTTCTCTCTCTTTCTCTCTCTCTCTCTCTCTCTCTCTCTCTCTCTCTCTCTCTCTCTCTCTCTCTCTCCCGTGTTTGTGTGGGCGTGGTTCCCAATCTCGGCCTGATTGTCTGCGCCAGCTGGAACCACTTATCTTCCCTTTATATGTTCTGTAACCAGTGTTTCTTGTTGTCAGATCGTTGTTACTTCCCTGAGGTTGTGTCGTGTGTCTGTGCTCTTCTCTCGCCGCCCTTGTGTGGATTATCTGCTGTGCTCCTTCCTACCCATCCGGACACACTCCCCTGGATTTCTCAGCACGCTATCATTGGAAGATGCGCCTAGTCCCTGGGTCGGATTCCGTCTGAGTACAGTCTGTCTGTCCTGTTGCTGTTGTAAACTGTATCCATTAAACCATCGTTGCTTGCATCTTGCATCCGCCTCTGTATTGTCACAGAACGATCTGACCATACCATGGATGCAGCGAGTTCAACGAGTCTGACCGAATTCATTTCCCGCAGTATCACGAGAATGGATCAACAAGAGGAGAACATCTCCAGCACAGATCGGGCAGTACAAGCCCTTGCGACGCAGGTATCCCAGCTGATCCAATAATTACAACATCTGAGGGGTTCCGCTGCGCCACCTACACCGGCAGTTCAACCCGCCCCGCCAGAGCCGGATTCCCAGCTAGAGCCACGGCTACCGACACCAGAGGGTTATTCAGGTGATCCTGACTATTGCAGAGCCTTTCTTACGAGATGTTCCATGCATTTCTCGTTGCAGCCACGGACCTTCAACCGTGAACAGTCTAAGGTAGCATTCATACTCACACTGCTATCAGGCAAAGCGGCTCTTTGGGGAACGGCGGTGTGGGCGAACCAGGACCCATGCTGCACCTCTTTCCAGACACTCTCCGAGGAGATGAGAAGGGTCTTCGATCGGGCCGTGGCGGGTAGGGAGGCGGCCAGACTACTCGCTGACCTTCGCCAAGGAGACCGTTCAGTATTGGAATACTCCATCCAATTCCGCACTCTGGCCGCAGAGTGTCAGTGGAACGAGGAGCGCAGTGGGACATGTTCCTGCATGGGCTGGAGGACCGGATCAGAAGGAGATTTATGTTCTGGACCTTCCCAGGAGTTTAAATGGACTAGTGGAACTAGCCTTGAGGGTCGACGCTCGTCTGAGTCGTATTGGCCGCCGAGCATGCCCCTAACAGACCGTATAACGACACGGAGGGCGGGCATGCCAGCGGCGGGAACACGGCCAGTTCAGCCTCCGCTCACGAACCCATGCAGCTGGGGAGAGCTCGCCTCTCCCGGGAAGAGGGGAGAGGCGGAGATCCCAAGGACTCTGTCTCTACTGTGGTAGAGCGGGCCACTTTATCCACTCCTGCCCGGTAAAAGATCAGGCCCGGTAGTAAACATGAGGCTACTATCGGGTGGTGTCACCACAGAGAAGACCTCATCATCTACTCTCCTCCCGGTAAGACTAAGATGGGCCACCCACACGCACGACACCCAAGCCTTACTGGACTCAGGAGCAGAGGGTAATTTCATGGACTTCAAGCTCGCTCACAAACTCCAGATTCCTATCACCTCACTCACGCACAAGATATCCGTCAACGCTCTCAATGGTCAAGAACTCCCCAACATTTCTCACACCACTGAACCTATCACACTCATCACTTCTGGCAATCACACTGAGACACTATCATTTCTACTCATGGACTCACCCCTTGCACCATTAGTTCTCGGCCACCCTTGGCTCACCCAACACAACCCCAGAGTTGACTGGGGTCATAACTCTATATCCATGTGGAGTAACAAGTGTCTTGAGTCCTGTTTAGTGTCTGCCTGTTCGTCTGTGTCTGATTCTGTGTTTCTAGAGGAGGCAGTGGATTTGTCTAACGTGCCCGTTGAATACCTCGACCTGAAGGAGGTGTTCAGTAAGTCCCGATGCTGCTTCTCTTCCTCCGCATCGTCCCTATGACTGTGCAATAGAATTATGCCAGGTGAGTCTCCGCCTAAAGGCAAGTTATATTCACTCTCTGTTCCTGAGAGGGAGGCTATGGAGAGATACATCTCTGATTCTCTGGCATCTGGATTCATTCGTCCTTCCTCTTCTCCAGCGGGGCGGGGTTCTTCTTTGTGGGAAAGAAGGACGGATCTCTGCGTCCTTGCGTTGATTACCGTGGGTTGAATAACATCACAGTGAAGAATACCTATCCCTTACCGTTGATGTCCTCAGCCTTTGAAAGGTTACAGGGAGCATCCGTGTTCACTAAGTTGGTTTACGTAATGCATATCATTTGGTTCGCATAAGGGGGGACGAATGGAAGACCGCGTTTAACACCCCAGAGGGCACTTCGAATATTTGGTCATGCCTTTTGGGCTATCCAACTCCCCAGCGGTTTTCCAGGCACTCGTCAATGACGTGCTGAGAGATATGATTGATCAGTTCATATATGTTTACCTGGATGACATACTGATTTTTCTTCTTCTCTCCAGGAACACGTTCAGCACGTCAGACGAGTGCTTCAGAGGTTGTTGGAGAATGGACTTTTTGTCAAGACGGAGAAATGCATTTTTCATGCACAATCCGTTCCATTCTAGGTTACATCGTCTCGACTGAAGGTATTCGCATGGATCCTGACAAGGTTAAGGCTGTGGTGGATTGGCCAAGCCCAGATTCCCGTAAGGCCCTACAGAGGTTTCTGGGATTCGCCAATTTCTACCGGCGTTTCGTTCGCAACTTTAGTCAGATAGTCGCTCCTCTTACCGCCTTAACCTCCCCCAGAGTGCCGTTCAGGTGGTCCGATACAGCCGAGGCTGCATTCGCCAAACTCAAGAGCCGCTTTGTTTCGGCTCCCATCCTCATAGCTCCCGATCCCTCGCGTCAGTTCGTAGTAGAGGTGGACGCTTCAGAGGTGGGGGTAGGTGCGGTACTTTCCCAACGTTCCTCTTCTGACGACAAGATGCACCCTTGTGCGTTCCTTTCCCATCGGTTATCACCTGCGGAACGCAACTACGACATTGGCAACAGAGAGTTGTTGGCAGTGAAGTTAGCACTGGAGGAGTGGCGCCATTGGTTAGAGGGTTCGGGGTACCTTTTATAGTTTGGACCGATCACAAAAATTTGGAATATATCAGAACCGCTAAGCGACTCAACTCCAGACAGGCGCGGTGGGCACTCTTTTCGGACGTTTTGACTTCTCTCTCTCGTATCGCCCGGGTTCCAAGAATGTCAAACCCGATTCCCTTTCTCGCATTTTTGACCATTCCGAACGCCCATCCACTCCCGAGTACATCCTACCCGGGACCCTAGTGGTATCCACACTCACATGGGAGGTTGAATCGAGGGTCAAAACGGCCTTAGAAGGGGTAACGCCTCCGCCCGGTTGCCCGCCTAATCGGTTGTTTGTGCCGGAGGGTGTCGGTCCGATGTTATTCGGTGGGGCCATTGCTCCAACGTAGCGTGTCATCCAGGAGTCAGCCGCACTAGCTTTTGGTTAAGCAACGCTTTTGGTGGCCACTGATGGCTCGTGACATTCACAGTTTTGTCTTGGCTTGCTCGGTTTGTGCCACTGGGAAGACTTCTAATCGACCCCCAGATGGGTTACTCCAACCGCTGTCGGTCCCTTCGAGACCCTGGTCCCACATCGCGCTAGATTTTGTTACCGGCCTCCCGCCCTCCCAGGGCAAGACGGTGGTGTTGACCGTGGTGGACCGGTTCTCGAAGGCGGCTCATTTATTCCCTTGCCTAAATTACCATCTGCCAAGGAGACAGCGGTAGCTGTCGTGGATCACGTCTTTCGCTTACATGGCCTGCCGATGGACGTAGTTTCTGACAGGGGCCCCAATTTGTGTCCAAGTTTTGGCAAGAGTTTTGTAGGTTACTGGGAGCGAGTGTCAGCCTGTCTTCAGGGTTTCATCCCCAGAGCAACGGTCAAACGGAGAGGGCCAACCAAGATTTGGAGAGAGTGTTGCGATGTTTGGTTTCTAAGAATCCCTCTTCCTGGAGTCAACAACTCTCTATGGTTGAGTACGCTCACAATTCGTTGCCAGTGGCAGCTACGGGTCTCTCTCCGTTTGAGTGTAGTTTAGGTTACCAGCCACCTATCTTTCCCAGTACGGAGTCCGAGGTCACTGTTCCTTCCGCTCACGCTTTCATCCAGAGGTGCCGTCACGCATGGAGCAGAGCCCGTGAGACTCTTCTCCGGGTGGGGGCGCGCACCAAGGCTAAGGCCGATCGCCACCGGTCGAAGCCTCCGGTATACGTCGTTGGCCAAAGAGTGTGGCTTTCTACTAAGAACATTCCACTCCGATCCGTTTGAACAAACTTGCCCCCAAATTTATCGGCCCGTTCAGAGTCACCAGGATCATTAGTCCGGTGGCGGTCCGGCTCAAGCTTCCTCCGGCGTATAGGAGAATTCATCCTACCTTTCATGTGTCTAAAATAAAACCTGTGTTTCAGGCACGCATTAACCCGCCGGTCCCGGTTCCCCCGCCGCCACGACTTGTTGATGGGGAACCCACCTTTTCTGTCAATTGTATTTTGGACTCTAGAAGGAGGGACGGGTTTCCAGTACCTGGTGGACTGGGAGGGTTACGGCCCGGAGGAGAGAGTTGGGTACCTGCTAGGGACATTCTGGATCACTCCCTTATCGATGATTTCAATCGACAGGTAAATTCGCCTGGGAACGCCAAGAGGCGTTCCTAGAGAGGGGTATTGTCACGGTTCATGAATCCACTGCCTCTCTTTCTCTCTCTCTCTCTCTCTCTCTCTCTCTCTCTCTCTCTCTCTCTCTCTCCCCGTGTTTGTGTGGGCGTGGTTCCCAATCTCGGCCTGATTGTCTGCGCCAGCTGGAACCACTTATCTTCCCTTTATATGTTCTGTAACCAGTGTTTCTTGTTGTCAGATCGTTGTTACTTCCCTGAGGTTGTGTCGTGTGTCTGTGCTCTTCTCTCGCCGCCCTTGTGTGGATTATCTGCTGTGCTCCTTCCTACCCATCCGGACACACTCCCTGGATTTCTCAGCACGCTATCATTGGAAGATGCGCCTAGTCCCTGGGTCGGATTCCGTCTGAGTACAGTCTGTCTGTCCTGTTGCTGTTGTAAACTGTATCCATTAAACCATCGTTGCTTGCATCTTGCATCCGCCTCTGTATTGTCA